>NW_016816842.1:1762813-1799133 GCF_001698545.2 Rhinopithecus bieti
AGCTTTGCAGTTTGTACCAAGGGTTATTAAATTACTAATAACCTTTCACCAAATAATTTTCCTTTTAATCCGAAATATGAAAAGGCTGTTTTCAATAGATAGGCTTATTCCAGGTTTGTTTTCTTAATTGTGAAAAATAGGAAGCAAACCAAGACCATGTTATATTACTTCCACTGAAAGAAATACTATACAACCATTAAAAATTTCTGAATATGAAAAAGATTTAAAAGTAGAAAACACAGGATTTAAAATTGCAAATATCTAGTTATTATGACTAAGTAAAAAATGCATATAAAAAAAGATTGGAAGCCTCGATAGCAAAGAACACATCTAGTACCTAGATCTTGGTTTCCAAGTACCACTGTCCACTAAGGAGTCCTGGCTTTTTGGAGAAATGACCAACTCCAGGGCTGAGCAGGGGAATTATAAGAAGAACGTGGATACATCAAACTAAAAAGCTTCTGCACAGTACAGGAAATGATTAATGGAGGGAAAAGGCAGTCTACAGAATGGGAGAAAATATTTCCAAGCCATGTGTCTGATAAATAATCCAAAATACATATAAGGAATTTCTATAACTCAAAAGCAGAACAACACATAACCTAGTTAAAAAATGAAAAAAGGATTTGAATAGACATTTCTCCAAAGAAGATGTACAGATGGCCAACAGGTATATGAAAAGATGCTCAACATCACTAATCATCAAGGAAATGCAAATTAAAACCACAATGAGCCATCACCTAACACCTGTTAGGATGACTTATTAAAAAAACAAAAACAAGTATTGGCAAGGATTTGGAAGAATTGGAATCCTTGTACACTGTCAATGGGAATGTAAAATGCTATAGCCGCTTTGGAAAACAATATGGAGATTCCTCACCAAATTAAAAATAGAACTATATCACCCAGCAATTCTACTTCTGGGAATTTATCCAAAAGAATTGAAATCAGGATATAGAAGAGATATTTGCACTCTCGTGTTCATTGCAGCACTATTCACAATAGCCAAAATGTGGGAACAGCCCAAAAGTCTATCTACAGATGAATAGATAAAGAAAATATGGTATATACATACAATGGACTATTATTCAACCTTTAAAAAGAAGGAACTAGCTGTCATATGCACCAACAGAGACGAACCTTGAAGACATTATGCTAAGTGAAATAAGCTAGTCACAGAAGGACAAATATTGCATGATTTTACTTATATAAAGTATCTAAAATAGTTAAAACTCATAGAAACAGAATGTAAGCGTGGATTGGGCATGAACCAGAGGGATTTTTGTTTTTTTTGTTTTTTTTTGTTTTTTTGTAAAGAGCAGTATTGGGATAATTGGCAACTTGCGAATAAGGTCTGAACATTATATCCTAATTCTGTATCCATGTTAATTTCCTGGTTTTGATAATTATACTATGGTTATATTAGAGAATGGCCTTGTTTTTAGGAAATATTTAGGAGTAAAGAAGTATTATATCTGCAACTCTAATTATATCTTAACTCTAATGGTTCAGGCAGAAAATAATGCTGTGTATACATATTGAGAGAGAATATGGAAAACGTCAAGGGTCACAGAATCTGAAGCATATATAGGGCTTCTTTGTACTATTATTTCATAGTAGAAACTACAAAAAAAAAATTGAAAGGAATTGTTCCAATATGATCGTTACTGTTTCAAGGTGCTTTTATCATGGGTAATTTTCTTTACTAGATTTTCTATAATATAGCCTTGTGTATATTTTTTGGAGAAACACCATATATAACCTTACAGTTATGCCAGACATGTACCTCAGACAGTGTACTTTAAAAAAAAATTTTTTTTTTTGAAAGAATAATTGTGGTAGTTGTTTTTGGACTGGATCCAGGGTACAGTATTACAGTGTCATGGCTTGGATTTGTTACTATGATTCCAGCCAGGACATCGACATAGATATACCAAAGGGAAAGACCCTGAGAGTGTGACACAGAGACCAGTGGAGTGATGTTCTCACTGCTGGCTTCATGACCCTCCATCATATTCCAAGTTATCTGAAGAAGTATAATTCTTACCAACCCAGTTTTTAAAAAATGTATTCTCAGTGACAGAAGGATGGAGCACATATTCAAGCATATAATAGAATGCCATGTAACTCCAGAAAGTTTGGTAGTAACTGCTCAAAGCTATCTTGAGATGCAATATGTAAATATGTCAAGATAAATTGTAAATGAAACTGTCAACAGTGACTACATCTGGAGGGTGGAACGAGGAGGGAGTCAGGGACTTTCTTATGTCTATTTAAAATTATTTTGAATAGAGATTATATTTATCTGATATAAAGTTATTAAGATATAAAATAGTATACCGTGGAAAGTGTCCCTTCTCGCTCTGTCCCCCAGATACTCAGTTTCCCTCCCCAGAGGCATCCATGATTAACTGTTTCTGGCATAACTCCCAAGATACTGGATGCATGTAAAAGCAAATGCTTATTTTTTTCCTCTTTTTCTACACAAAAGGTTGTCCATTATGTCACTTTTAAAACAAAAAAATTTAAGAAAGCAACAGTGGTATATGAATTTTAAAAGTAAGATTAAGACAATGAGATGTAGATAAAGGGCAGAGTTCTTGCTGGTCTAATCAGGCATTCCAAAGAATGTACATAAAAGGAAGCAGAGTTAAAAACTCTGTTCTGTATCTTGAATTAACTTGTATGTTTCAAAGAATTTGGGAATATAGAACATATTTTGGGATTAGTATAGTCTAAACTTAGTGTAGTAGTTAATTTTGGTTTAAAATAATATCTCAATTTCCTTTTACCTTAAACAGGCTTAAGGAACAAATATATGTGTTGTTTGCTTGACATTTTACATAAAAGAAATTTAATATATGAATTAAATTGTAATTGTGGATTTTTAGGATAGATCACATTAATTAAAACAGTGAATAACATGGTACATACAATGGAATAGTATTTGACCTCAAAAAGGAAGAAAAATTTTGACACATGCTACAATATAGATGAAGCTTGAAGACATTATGCTAAGGGAAATAAGCCAGTCACAAAAGGACAAATATTGTATTATTCCAGTTATATAAAGTTTCTAGAGTAGTAAAATTCATAGAAGCTAGGATGGTAGTTGTTAGGGTCAGGGGGAAGAGGGGATGGCAAGGTATTGTTTGATGGGTACGGAGTTTCAGTTTGAGAAGATGAATAAAAGAAAAAAATGACATTAAATTTTGTCACGATAGCATATTGAAAATATAATAGAAAAATATTTGTTTATCTGCTATAATGTATTATGTCATAGGTGTTATCTTCAGGAAGGCACACTGGACCTGCTAAATTAACAAATGGAAAGAAAGCGTAAGTACTTATGAAGACGTTTACAACTTCAGATTTCAAGATGTTTTTCAGGTCTTTGGGCTGGATGACATGTCGTCTACCCCAGAAAATTAGGTAGGCCTCTACTATCACAAGCTCTGGGGAACAACTTTTTATATCTACCCATGTTAATCATTTTAGTATTTAACAGTCTTTCTAATCTTCAAAATGTGTTTATAAATTCGTCTTGTACATGGTTGGACAAGCTTTCTTGTCTTTGCTGGAAAGAAGATGACTACTTAGTAATGTATTTTGGGGAAAATATTTGTAAAAATATTAATGAGCTTGTTTTCCAGGACCTATTTAAGAAAAATATCACGTTTTAATGCAGATTCTGGCTATTCCATCCATTCTGATGCAGAAAGTCAGGTAAGATTGAATAGATACAATACACACTATTTTAATTAGTTTTCAGATAGTAGCTAAAAAGTAGGAATAAAATGCAAAGTATTAATTGCTCTAAGGAAGTATGAAGTCTGTTGCTTTAAAACATCTTTTCTACCAATAATAAATTGTTTGTAAATAAACAAATTTTAAAACTACATAATATATATTTTTTCCTACACTAACAGTTATATACAAATGTATTCTAAATGACTTTATTCCTTACAGGCGGAAACTGTACATGGGCTTTGATGGTTGTGCTTCTTTGCTGAGGGACATTTTGAGAAGATGAAGATTCAGGTTTATTTTTTAAAATTCTTGCTGAACACCTTATCTCAAGTCAATTATTTTGATGTTAACACATTTGTTGTTTTATTAATTAGGTTCAGAATGACAGGCATATTTAGAAAAACAGATCTAATTCCCTAGACCTTTAGAAAGCAAAAGAATATGGATCAAAAAAGAAAAGATGTGAAAACATGCTATTCCTTTGGTAGTCCAGAAAGAAACATGTAAGCCTTTTTTCTCTTAGTTATTTAAAGATAATCCTTAATTGTGGGGATTTTGATCAATTATCAGGATTATACAGTTGACTTTCATTTTAATAATCAGTATTGGTTAGGTTTATGTGTGCTTATGCCTTTCTGTATTCAGCTTCTAATCACTGAGTAGTCCAGTTTGCTTGCTATCGTTTTCTCAAGAAGAAAACTAGAAAAGAGACTGTCTGAGTTTTGTAGGAGAAAAGTTCAAACTCAGAATGACATTTGCGAGGTATATAGAGTTATCTTAATTTTCCCTGCCACTCGTTTTCATAGATAATCATAAATTGGTTGTATTTCAGGTAGATACTTCTAGTAGTTGCTTTAAGATTATTTTATATATATATATATATCCTAAGTTACTCAAGCCAAACTTGTCAAGCTGCACAGTTAGGATACATGGTACATAAGGAGGTAAAATTGGATCAGTAAGGAAAGAGAGCCTGCTGCTGATTGATGGTCAGTATAGCCAAGGGTACTTTACATCCTCATGGCTAACTTTTCCTAGTTTAGAACAAGAAAGTTTTGGTTATGTTTTCCCTTGGAGGCCTAGAGAACAAGATAGCCCAAAATGAAGATGAGAAAGTCCACAATGGGAATTCAGATGGACGAGAATTACACTAGCCAGTTCTATAGTTTAGGTGGGCCAGAAATGTCAGCACTGTAGTGCATGCTTAGATTCAGCTTGGGCAAGGAATGAAGTTTAGAAAGTCTTATAAGGCATTATCCCTATATATTAAGAGATCAGGATTTAGGCAAGGAGGCTGAGAAAGTGTCAGTAGAGCATTCATGGGACTAGAGGTTGATGTTTCAGATAGTCCCGAGGTAGAGAACTAAGGCAGGGGAAACGTAACTCATCTTGGAGGCCAGTAACAATAGCCTTATATTATCATGACCTGTACTATTCAAGATGGTAGCCACTGGCCACATGTGGCTATTCAGCACTTGAAATATGACTAGTACGACCAAGGAATTGAATTTTTAATGTTATTTAATTTAAATTAATTTAAAATTAAATTTGAAAACTGTAATTGATCCAGTTATAAAACTTTTAAGTATGTTTGGAATAACTTGGACATGTGAACCTACCTTTTCAAGTGTAAATTTTATTAAATCTAAATATAGACCAAGTATTTCTGATGAGAATTTAGCATCTAGATTGTGCTTTATGTAAAATATATGCTAGATTTAGAAGATTTAATACAAAATTTCAGTTATTATACACTGAAATGTTAATATTTTGGATATATTGATTTAAATAAATATGAAAAGTAATTTTACCTATTTTATGTAGTTACTGGAAATTTTAAATTACATATATGGTTTGCATTATATTTCTATTGGATAGCATTGGTCTAAGCTCAGCACAGTACAGCCAGTTTTTTAAGTAATGTTTAGTTATTTTATTTTGTAAATAAGATTTTACTAGAATACAGCCAAGCTAATTTATTAATGTGTTTTATTAGCTGTTTTGTCCTACAGTGGCAGAGTTGAGTAGTTGTGACAGAGATCATCTGGCCTGCTAAACCTAAAATATTTATTTGACCTTTTAAGAAAAAGAGTGCTAAACCCTGGCCTTAACTCTTAAAGCAGAAGTCTTTTTATTGGGGCGCAATTGAGAAAGAAAGGAGTGGTAGCACCTGTTCCTCCAGTCTCCTGCTTTTTGTCTGTAGGCAGGTTATTTCTTATCCAGGGCACCTTTCCTCAAGCAACTATTATTTGCGATATATGTGACTGACAATGGGTGTCATGGTATCAACTTATTGGATCCTGACTTAACTGCTTCTGTCAGTCAGAGTTCCAATGAGAAACAGATGGCAACACTCAAATTCAGGTAATTCGAGGAGGATTTATGTTTATTTACAAAGGGACTCATAAAGATACGAGTAGGGTATAGGAAAACCACAGGTTTTGCCTACTAGGTTGCATGAGCCTAGTGCTAGCAGCAGCAGCAGCAGAGCTGTTACCATCTCTAGACCATAAGGGATTAGGAGAGAGAAAGGTTACTGGATCTAGAAAGAGATACTGTTTGTAGAATATGCTACCTTGAGAAGAGCAGTGAGCTTCATTGAAAGGACGAAGTCAGCCCAAGGTGGCCTCATAGAAGGGGAGCAGGAATAAGTGTATATTCTGACTTCATGCTTCTTCCTTTCCTTGATATGCCAAGACTCCCATTGGATTGAACCCAACTGAAGCCTTACTGATGTATATCAGGTCTGGGATTTGACTCTTAACGAGCTAGTAATCTTGTCTTACTGTGTCATGGATGCTAGCAGAAGACAAGACTACTGGGTCAGAGACAAAGGACTTTATTACTCACAGCACAGGAAGCAGTATGTGCATCAGCATATTGTGTTGGTTCTTATTCACCCTAGTTCCTGTTGGGGTGATACAGTGGACCCATATGGATGCACAGGTTTAGGTTGCAGCTGAGGAACACTGAGCTTGGGGAATCGGTCACTTTGATAGTAAGCAGTAATCAAGCCTGTGCTTGTGCCAGAGGGAAACCTTACCTCATCCTTCAAGGTTGCTTACTGCAAACACAACCCTGAGAAGTGGCCCAGGTAAGGAGTTTAGGTCAAAGCCTTGCTTTTTTGGTATATACAGCAAGACATATTGGAGGAGTGTCTCTTTGCAGCCCATATAGATCAGCATTCCAGGGAGAGCAGGGTGAAGACCAGTAGAGGTGGATTTGGATTGGCAGATGGAAGATTCTGGCTTTCTGGGTCCATAGCATTAAATTCTTATTTGGATTACAGCCGAATCAGCAGTTCTGGCCTGTGATCAGGGTGCAATATTCCTATTGTTCTTTCTCCTATATTAATCAGAAGGAAGGACCTATTTCCACAGGGCAATCTTCTTTAGGGTTGCAGTATTAGAAATTAGTTCCTAATTGTGTGTGTGTGTGTGGTTGGCAGCTGTTAACCAATAATACAAGATTTTGCTGTGTTACCACAATGCTCAACAATACACAAAATCCAAGCTCATCACTTGTTCTGTTTACCATCTCTTTCCAAATGAAGTAATCATAAAGAACTTTAAGCAATCTATTACAGCATGTTAACTAGTATCCATGTATTATTTTACTTTTAACACACATTATCTTGCTATTTTTTGTTAACTGTCTTCTGGGGAATGGCCCCCTCATGTACTTTCTATCTGGGACCTACCCAATCATTGAATGCCTATGGAGTCAGGTAAGCACACCATGATGCATTCTGGGAGTAAGGAGGCAGAGAAACCCTTCCAGAATTGTATTGAGCTTTTTTGAGAGTGATTCTGGCATTAAATAAAATATGTATTTTTTAAATAAGGAGCTTTTACATGTGATAACTGTGTTGAATACTTTCATGATTTTGCTTTTAGTAACATATATTGCTGTCTTCATCTTGGGGAGCTAAACCAGCCACAGGCAAAAGTCCTTTGAGCATTGATTGCCCCTCATAAAGGCCAGATGTTCTCACATATTTCAAATGATAGTAGGCATCCAGTGGCTCTTACCTGCACTGGATGTGTGTTCTATATTCGAGTGGCAGGAATAACTTTCTGTCAGACAGTGCTTGCACAGCAGCTAGACTTCAGGGACTAAAAAAGTTTTGTGGATTGAGTAAATGAATACATTCCTTTCGTGAATTTTAGTTATCACCTGATATCACTTAAACATATTGCCACACCAATAGCTAAAATTTTCATGTAGAGTGTGCTGGTGTAATTAACAAGAGCAAGAAAATATACTTCATTTGTATTTATGTAATAACAGACTATTTGGTCATTAGTTTTATTTTAAAATTGTGTAGTAGTCATATAACTGCAGTCTTTCCCTTATGGTTTCTAACTTGGATTGTTGGCTTTAAGACTTCATATTGTTAAGTAAAGTTACTCAACATTATCAGTAGAGTTTTGTGTGGACTGAGTTTATAAAGGAGCAAAAGAAGTCATTTTAGTTCTAAGGCTTTGATTTTTAAGAAATAGGTTGGAATTTATTAATTTACGTTAGTTGGTGACATCTGCTGGCTGAGGCATAATGTAGCTCAGCTTTATTAGAGACCATGAAAACCACGCCTTGAAAAGAAAGTAAATAAGAGCCTGATGCTGTGACCTGTGTGTGAAATCTGAGAATTCCTCAAACTAGCCAATTCTTAAGGACCAAAGGAAATCCAAGAGCAGAAGGAAAGACCCAGGAATCAAGAGGAAAGGACTCGTGGTATGCTAGATGGTCATGGGCTATGATCTCGCCCTCCATCATTTTAGATTTCAAAGTTAAAATATTTTAGAGGGCTTTTCCATTTGATTTATTATAAAATTATATTTCCAATAAGAAATAGTATTTGCTTTATAGAAGTTTATTAACCAGTTTTGTTTGAGCTGATCTGTTCAGATAGTGAAGGTAACTTTTACTACTTTTGATTTTAATCATCTCAGAGGGGACATGTTCAGAGGTTTATTACTGACATCAGATAGCATGATTTATGAATATGATATATTTGCTTGTCTATTGTAAGAGCGCAGCTGTTTGGTGATATTTAACATTGAGTTTTTACTGTGTGCTAGACATTGATTTAAGAAATTTACAAGTGTTACTTCATTTACATCTCACAATAATCTTATAAAATAGGCATTATTACAATTTTTATGATGAAGAAAAAGAGGTCAAGAGAAGTTAATTTGCTCAAGGTTACTCAGCTAATAAGTGTTAAAGCTTGTATTTAGGTCTGGAAAGTACATTCATAGGAATAGATCATCTCAAAAAGAAACATACCCCAAGTCAAAAAGGAAGCATCTGATATCTTCAGCCATTTTCATAGTCAAATATTAAGTATTTTCTTTAAATTTTTTTTCTATTTTCACTGGTTATAGTATTTAATCTGCCTTTAACTTTTCTGTTTTGCTTTTACATGGAAGTTTTATGCTTTTAGTAATGTTTTATTTTCAATAAACTGTATATTTGAGGGATTCTCTAGTTTTAAATTTTAATTATTTTGTTTTTTAAAAAAATAAGGAATACTTTTCATAACTAATTTTAAGGCACAGAAATCTCAATAAATTTTTGCTTATGTATACACCCCTGTAGCCACCACCTAGATGAAGATATAGAAAATTTTTAGCACCCTGCGAGGTTCCCTCCCTGTCAGTACCCTCACCATCACCTAGACCCTTATCCCTGTGTAACCATTTTCCTGACTTCTATTTCCATTTGTGACTTTTACCTGTGTGAGGACTTCTCTAAATGTGATTGAACACTATGCGCCTTTGTGTTTGACTACTTTCACTCGCCTGATGTGTATTAAACATCCAGGTAGTTGTATATATCAGTACTTTGTGTTTTTTTTTAATGCTATATAGTATTCCAGTCTGTGAGTATACCACGGTTTATCCATTTCTGCTATTCATGGCTATTTGGTGTTTTCAGCTTTGGGCTACTGCAAATCAAGCTGCTGTGAACAATCTTGTACATGTCTTTTAGTAGACATAAGCACTCATTTCTATTGGTGTATACCTGGGAGTGGAATTGTTATGTCATAGATATATGTATGTTTAGCTTTGGTAGGTGCGACAATTAGCCATATGTTTTGCTAAATTTGTTTTGTATACTGATAACCTATGATTTACCAGAATATTCTCATTTCTGTTAATAGTGTTTTAAAAAAACATTTGGGAAGGGGATCAATCTATAGGTAGTGCTATGTAGAAAACTTTGTTATTTTTTACTTATTACTTTGTTAATACTTTGTTAATTCTACCTTGTTCATAGACTAATACTAGGCTCTGTAAGACAAAATAATGAAGTACAGCCCTGCTTAAAGAAACTTACGGTTTAGTCAGAAAGGCAGGAGGATGAAAGATAAGCAATATAAGGCAGTGTGTCAGTGGCATATGATTTGTAAAGACAATATGTGCTCTGGGGTGGTGAAGAGTAGTCACTAGACTGGAATGATTGGATTGCAAAAGCCTTCATGGAAGAAGGAAACTCAGATGAGCCTTGGTGAGTGGTTACAATTGGATTAGAAGGAATGGTTCATCATGAACAATGTTATTGGAAGGTGAGAAAAGCTTGTTGGGTAACTAAATTGGCCTGGCTGAAATGAAAAATTTGAGTTGGAGGTGATGGGACGATAGTTGGAAAAGTAGGTTGTGGTCAAGCTTTGGAAAACTTTAAATGCCAGGCTAAGATTTTGTTTGTTTGATTGGTTTTGTTTTGTTTTTGAGGACCCAAAGCATCAGAATTGTACAAACAATTCTCTTTCCTATTCCATTTTCCCTTGACAACGTGAACTGACAAGGAACAAGGTGAAGGAGTTTGATTGGACTTTAGGGATAATATAACTCCCTTAAAAGAAGTGTTAAAATTGAAGGAGAGATTTTACACATGGCAAGTAGCATAAAAAAATGGGAATTGTAAGAATTAGTATAGATAATTTTTGACTGGGAAAACTTAAAACACTAATTACTTTCAGAAAGAATTTGAGGTGATTTTCTTTACTGGGGGTGATAGTGGTAAAGCCCTTCTATGAAGTGTGTGATGAATTGTACTACTTCTGAGAGCCCTTTCTTTTAAAATCTTATGGTAAGAATTTTTGAAGAATCATATTTCAAGAACTTTTTTTCTTCTTCCACGTTAGCATCTTCAGATAATAAGAAACAGATACCTAATGAAGCTTCTGCTAGAAGTGAAAGAGACACATCAGACCTAGAACAAAATTGGTCATTGCAAGATCATTATAGAATGTATTCACCCATAATATACCAAGCCCTCTGTGAACATGTGCAGACTCAAATGTCACTGATGAATGACTTGACTTCAAAGAACATCCCTAATGGAATTCCTGCTGTACCATGCCATGCTTTATCTCACGCTGGTGAGTATGAATGCTGTTTAAAAATCATGAGTGTAAGTTCTAATTAAATTGCTTGGTTATTGTATAAAAAGTAGGATATGTGATTAATTTTTTCTCCCTCTTACTTATAGAATCTCAGGCAACTCCTCATTCTAGTTATGGCTTATGTACCTCCACCCCAGTCTGGTCACCTCAGCGGCCACCCTGCCCTCCACAGGTTCATTCTGTGCGTACAGTTTGTATACTACATAAGTAACTATTCACTTATAGCAGTCATTGAGGAAGGACTGTTGAATTTATTGATTGTAACTTAATGCACTAGGATTTAAAGATCAGGTTTTTTTTTTTTTTTTGCTATAAAAGTTTTACCTGTTTATGGCCAGGCACTGTGGCTCATGCCTGTAATCCCAGCCCTTTGGGAGGCCGAGGTGGGTAGATCACGAGGTCTGGAGTTCAACATCAGCGTGGCCAACATGGTGAAACTCCATCTCTACTGAAAATATAGAAATTAGCTGGGTATAGTGGCACATGCCTGTAATCCCAGCTACTTGGGAGGCTGAGGCAGGAGAATTACTTGAACCGGGACCCAGGAAGGGGAGTTAGCAGTGAGTGAGATCGTGCTACTGCCCTCCAGTCTGGGCTACAGAGTGAGACTCTGTCTCAAAAAAAGAAAGAAAAGTTTTACCTATGTATTAATGACAATAATGAAGGAGAAAGAGGGAAAGAGATCGTTAGAGGGAAAGAGATCAGTAGGGGGGAAAAAAAAAATCAACCATACTGACCACCCAAGTACAACTGCTTTTAACACACTGATAGAGTTCTTTCCAATTGTTTAATCATCTGTACAGGTTTTAGTTTCTGGTCTGTATTTGTTAACTTTGCTTTCCTTTTAAAATAAAGTTATAAGTAAACTTTATGCAGTCTTATATACTGCTTCTTTCACATAATACTTTATTGAAAATATGTTTATTAATATATACCATTTGTGAATTTTTAATAACTTGTTAATACTGTATTTTGTGGATATACCATAGTCTATGTAACTACTATATGGTTAGGAGTAGTAACTTGTATTTAGTAATATTTGAGTAATATTCGAGTTTGTTATAATTAGTATTTTTATTAATAGGTAAGTTTCTAATATCAGAAACTTACTAATATTTTTAGCTTCAAAGTAAGTAAGTTGGATTTTTTTCCTCAGTACAATAAAGATTCTTTTTTTTTTTTTTTTTTTTTTTTTGAGACGGAGTCTCGCTCTGTCACCCAGGCTGGAGTGCTGTGGCGGGATCTCAGCTCACTGCAAGCTCTGCCTCCCGGGTTCACGCTATTCTCCTGCCTCAGCCTCCCGGGTAGCTGGGACTACAGACGCCGCCACCTCGCCCAGCTAGTTTTTTGTAGTTTTAGTAGAGACGGGGTTTCACCGTGTTAGCCAGGATGGTCTCGATCTCCTGACCTTGTGATCCGCCCGTCTCGGCCTCCCAAAGTGCTGGGATTACAGGCTTGAGCCACCGCGCCCGGCCAAGATTCTTGTTTTTTAAAGCTTAGTTTACCCTGTAATTTGGGAGCATTACAAGGCCATGACTAAAATAGACTGTTTACAAATACAATACCACAGATGGTTTAAAAGCATCAAAAATTAGTCCACTTTGGGAAATTACATCATAAGAAAATAAGTTCAAACATACAAAAAGCTGTTGCACAAACATATTTACAGAAATGTTTCAGCAGTGAAAAACTGGCTGTTACTTAAATGTCTAACCGTATGGGAATAGTTACACAGACTGCAGTATATCCTCAAAATATAGTAGTAAGTACTTATTAAATATTCACAAAACAAATATATTAATAAACTTTTAATAAATATATTTCATATTTTTGAGTTTGTTGTAATTAATACCTACAAATGAGTGCTCATACTTCTGAAGACTTGTTTTTCCTCTTTCTTTAGGAAGTTCAAACTGATGGTGACAGTCAGTTTGCATCACAAGGTAAAACAGTTTCTGCAACCTGTACTGATGTTCTAAGGAATTCATTTAATACCAGTCCTGGAGTTCCATGTAGTCTGCCCAAAACTGACATATCAGCTGTTCCAACATTGCAGCAACTGGGCTTTGTTAATGGAATTCCACCACAACAAGGAGTTCATAAGGAAACAGACCTACTAAAATGTTTTCAAACATATTTGTCTCTTTTTCGATCTCATGGAAAAGAAACGCATCTGGCCAGTCAGACACACCAAAGCCCTAATCAGTCACAACCAGCTTTCTTGGCCACTAATGAAGAAAAATGTGCCAGAGAGAAAATTAGAGAGACCACAAGTGAAAGAAAGGATTTAAAAATACGTGTGCGAGATACAAAAACAGTCAAGGATGTACAGAAGGCAAAAAATGTGAATGAGACAGCTGAAAAAATTAGAATTATAAAATATTTGTTGGGAGAGCTCAAGGCCCTGGTAGCAGAACAAGGTAGATGAGACTTATAATTTTCTGTAGTATGTATGGTGTTATACTAAATAGCAATGTCATATTATTTAGCTATCATTTAAATGGAGTTTGTGGTGTTTTCCGTAGAACTGTGTTTTGAGCTAGTAAGAAAATGAGTTCTACTTACTGTATTCTTATTTTTTAAGGTTTTGATTCCTTCTTTCCTGTGGATTTCAAATGTGTTTGAGAATATCAAACATTCAGTATTTTGCTTGCAAGTGTGTATTTATTCTACTTGATAATAGACCTTTAAAAGATTCAACAAAGAGAATTTCTACAGATAAAAATTTTAATTAGAGAACGCCTATAAATGATTAACTTCCTGAGTAGACTGATTATTCTATTTTAAAAAGATGCAGAGAATTCCTTCTTGTCATTTCTTTAATAGCCAACTGTTAGGTTGTTTAACAAATCTCGCTTTGAGAAGTAACCCATACCTTCTTATGCCCTTTTCAGTTTATTTTTAGGACTTTTTTTTCTTAAGAGAAATGTCTCTGAGCCAGATTATATTCATTTGTTTCCATTCTGTATATGTATTTTATAGTAATGGCTTTTGCTTGAAATGAGTTACAGTTTTGTCATCTTGGAAAACACAGTAATTGATTGTGGAAGCATTGATTGAATACCTAACGTCTGCAGACAAAAAATCTTAAAATGCTATATGAATGTAGCACCGTTAAACCAAAGATTTAGTATATTAAAATTGCTGTGTTTTCAACCTTTAACTTATTACCATTTTCACAATCAGATACATAATCATGGTAATAATAATAATACCATTGGCTGTCATTTATTGAACACTTACCATGTGTCCAGCACAGTGCTAAGTGTTTTATGTGCATTATCTCATTTAATCCTCCCAGCAGCCCTATGTGGTACTGTTACCACTCCCATTTTACTGATGAGGAAACTGAGACTTGGAGAAACAGTATCTCATTTAATCTTCTCACCAATCCTGTAAGGTACTGTTTTTATCTCCATTTAACCATGAAGAAACCAGGTTCCAAGAGTTAAGTAATTGAGATGCTGGTCAAAGGATACACACTTTCAATTAGGTAGGAGGAATAAGTTAAAGAGATCTACTATATAACATTATAACTATAGTTAATAACAATATTGTATTCTTAAAAATTGCTGAGAGAGTAGATTTTAAGTGTTTTTGCCATAAAAAATGATAAATATGTGAGGTAATACATATGTCAATTAGTTCTATTTAACCATCCCAATATATACATATTTCAAAACATATTATACATAATAAATTTATACAATTTTTCTTTGTCGATTTAAAGAAATAATTTTTTACAAAAGATTAATTTGTTTAAAAAAATGAGTTAAATACTTGACCAAGGTTATAGCTCCAGACAGTGGTGGAGCCCAGGTCCCAGCCTCCAAAGCCTATGAGCGAAACTGCTCTATGAAAGATTGGTAGAAGGCCAGCGCAGTGTCTCACAGCTGTAATCCCAGCACTTTGGGAGGCTGAGGCAGGCAGATCACCTGAGGTCAAGAGTACAAGACCAGCCTGGCCAACATGGTGAAACCCCATCTCTACAAAAATACAAAAGCCAAGCATCATGGCCAGTGCCTGCAATCCCAGCAACTCAGGAGGCTGAGGCAGGAGAGTCGCTGGGATTGCAGGCACTGGCTGAGGTTGAAGTGAGCCGAGATTGCACCACTTGCACTCCAGCCTGGGCAACAGAGCAAGACTCCGTCTCTAAATAAACAAATAAAAATTGGTAGAAGACTGCTTGATAATTGAACACAGTTGTTTACTGTGTATATGTACTTTTCATCAGGATGTTAAAATATCTGTGAAACTGATTACATTTTTGTAACTTAGAATATACTTTCAACCTGTTAGTTATCAGATAATTAATAAATAATTTTAAGTACTTTTAGCCCATAGTAAATATGAATGGGAATGAGGGGCAAAGGTAAAAGGCAAAATAATTAATATCTACCTTCCACGCCTGTGTCTGTTTGCAGTCTCCAAAAACATCCACTCTCCACAATTATTAACAACCTTTTGATGTCACATGAAATGAGATGTGGCCGCTTGTGTTCAATCTACTTTAGAAAATTAAATAATGAAACTATCTTAGTGGACCCTCACTCAATATTTTGCCATATTAACCCCCTAAAGTAAATTGTTTGCTTATGCTAGGATCAAAGGTTGTATTATAAATGTTAATACTATAACCAATTATAGGAAACCCTATAGCAATCATAGGAGTCCACTGTGGCCCTTGGTAAGTATGGACTAAGAGATTTGTGTAAGCCACATTCCTACTTGACTCTTGAACTCAAAAAAAAAAATCACTTATGTAATAATCCTGTGATTTAAGATTAATCTTTAGTTTACTGAACTAATTTCTTTAGAAATCTGAGGAAGCAAATACCAGCAGCATGGAAGAGAAAAATGGAGCCTGTATAATAGATTTATAAATAATTGAGTTGAATTTATAACAAGAATGTGCATATCTATAAAGATTTTCTTTTTAGTAATATATACTAATAATCTTGTCCAAAAATATAATATTGATTTTACTCATTTCTGTTTCCTTTTATAGAGGATTCAGAAATTCAGAGGTTGGTTACAGAAATGGAGGCATGTATATCTGTACTTCCAGCAGTAAGTGGAAACACAGATATTCAAGTTGAGATAGCACTGGCCATGCAACCATTAAGAAGTGAGAATGCTCAGTTACGAAGGTAAGAATTGCTCTTGGAATATTTTTGTCTGTATGCAAAGATGTCTGCAGGCCAGAACAAAGATGCCAAATGATATACCTAGGACTACATAAGTAAAATTGATTTGCTGTCTTATTGTATTTCTACTTTTCTTCCTCATTTTTCAGAGATTTCCAGCATTCTCTAGGTCTTCCTTTACTTCTACTCCCTTGTATGTATTTTCTCCCACTTCTTTTACCCCTATGGTCACTTGGTAGAGGAAAATGAAGTACCTCTGTATATTTATCAGACTAGTCTAAGTTATGCTGCAGGAACAAACTTCTAAATCTCATTTGCATAGCACAGCAAGTTTCTTTCTCGTGCCAAGACTAACATGGATCATTGGTGGCTCTTTCATCCTGTGACTCAGGATCCAGACTCCCTCCATTTTATGAAGCCACTGTCTCAGTATGTGTTGTCCAGGAAAAAGAGAATGTGGATATGGCAACGGGAAGGAGTCTTACATTGTTCAACCCATAAGTGATCATTTTGCTACCACTTATATTTTATAGGCTGAAACAAGGCACAAGGCCTTGCCTAATAGAAAAGTCTGGGACATTGTATTAAAAACAAACTGTTTTTCTTCTGCTCTCACACAACAATCGACACAGAACACTTATATGACCAAATGTGTAGGGATTTCTCCCCACCAGCAAGCAAACAATCAGTTCTGCAACAGATACCAGTTGGGTGTCCTCCAGTTCAATTCCAACACCGTCTACCTGGAAATAGTATCAGATCCCACAGTTTGAGGGCTCAGTTCCACAAGACTGAACTCTACTTCCAGTGCCAATCACAAGCCCCAGGTTGTTTTGCCTGTGTTTCTGACTGACTGACTACAAATCGAAGTTCCCTTGACTTCCTTCCTTGGGTTCAGTTAATTTCCTAGAGCGGCTCACAGAACTTATGGAGATACTTAAGTTTACCACTTTATTATACAGGATATTGTAAAGGATACAGATGAAGAGATGCAAAGGGCAGGGTATTGGAGAAAGGGCGTGGACCTTCCATGCCCTCGGTGGATGCACCACCCTGTAGTAACCACCGTGTGTTTATCTGGAAGCTCTCCATACCCTGTCCTCTTGGGCCTTTTATGGAGGTTTCATTGGATAGTCATGGTTGAATCATGGGCAACTGTGAAGAAACGTGATTTGACAAAAAGGGTATGATCTAATACGAATAGACAGAGTGCGGAAACCCAAGAAGTTCTGTCCGTTCAAATTTTTTGGCCTCTCTGTGGAACATTGCTTTCTCCTCAGTTTGAGGCAAGTCCCCTTCGAAATGGGGTTCTTATGACCTACAGACAGACAAGGTAGGTCAGAGAATTTTCTTATGGCCAGCTGTAAGAAAGGTGGGAGAAAATTAGAGTGTATTTTTAGTTCCTATGGCCTACCATGGGGAGGAAAAAGGAGCATGTGAAAGGATGGCAAGAGAAGATTAGAGAGAGAGATTCTGTTTTCTGAGGCCTGCTTCTGAGGCCTAAAGTACTTGAATATTAACAAACGACTGTCTTTCACCTTTATCACTGAAACTGGTCTGAAGCTGCTTCAGGAACCAGGGACAAAAGGCCAAATACTTTAATAAAAGGTATGTTTTTGGTTTTGACTGCTTAACAAATAACAAGGGCTGTGGGCATTGACAGCCAGGAACTGTGAATGAAGACATATAGATATATATGTATATGTATGTGTATATATACATATGTGTGTGTTTATGTATGTGTATATATACATATGTGTGTGTATGTATGTGCATATATACATATATGTGTGTGTATATATATGCAGTAACAAACATACACGCACACACACCACACACATTTATATACTATATATATATATAAAAAATAATGTCATAGATATATAATTTTTCCATACTTCTATACACCCAGGAAGGAAAGGAGAACCTTAGTAAGCACTAGTATAGCCCCACCACACATTATACCTCACATTAGTGAGGTATAATCAAATCTAAATAGTGAGATTTAATTATACCTCACTATTTAGGTGTATTTTGTGGAACATAGAATATATTATAAGCCATTCAAAATAAGCATATTGTTGAAAGGAATGACAGTCAAATAATTGGTTTCTTAAATTGGTTTTTTCTTAGAAAAAAGTTAAATTATTTGATATTTTTTCTTTTGGTCATCTTAACTTGTTGGAATTACATTCTTAATTTGTTTAGGAAAGATGTAGACCAGGGATCTAATCTTGAAATATAAGAGGAATCACCCACATATTATCAATAATATCTTAACTTTGAATGATGATTTCAGTGATGACCATCAAGACCAACACTTCAGTGTCTGTTTATTAATACACTTTGCAAAAAATTGGAGTATATATCAGGTGTATCTGCAGCACTGCAATGCGAGTGTGCCCTGAGAGAGTGTTATAGCTGCATAAGCTATAGACATTGTGTGAGATATGACCTGCAAGGATCTACACAAATTTTTAAAGAAATTGGAAAGCAATTAAATAGTTGGAGCATAGCTAAAATATACATATCCGGAGCCTGTAGAGGCATGACAGCTAGTGAGATGCACTCGTTTAGGATTCTTTCTCCAGAGATCATTATCCTATAGATACTGTGATATAAGATGGGGTTGTTGGGTTTAAGATCTAATATTGTCTTCAGTCTTGACCTAAGGAATTCCTATACCAGCATAAATTTTTAAAACCAAAAATGAGTAAATAATAAAATAATGAACAGCAAATACTGCTAACATTTATTGAATGTTTTTTATATGCCAGACTATTGTCCTTGATATGTGTCACCTCTTTACATCTTCACAACAGCTTTGTGAAGTAGGGGCTCTTTACTCGCATTTACAGATGAGGAAATCAAGGCCACAAAGAGTTTATGTAACTTGCCCAAGGTTATACATCTAAGAAGTTAGAGTCAAGACTTGAACCCAGGCAATTTGGTTTTAGAGTACAGTGATCTTAACTTGTAGACTTTTACACTGTCTCGGTTAGGAAGTAGAAATTTAATTATACCTTACTATTTAGGTGTATTTTGTGGAACATAGAATATATTGTAAGCCATTCAAAATAAGCATATTGTTGAAAAGAATGACAGTCAAATAATTGGTTTCTTAAATAAGGATACCAAAACTTAGTCTGAGAATATTTTATTTTAACACTGTCACCGTGGAAAATATTAGTAGTTCTTATTTATTTCAGTTCCTTAGAACATTTTTAAATTGCCTTAGGGGCTAATAATTCCTAAGCCACTCAAGAAAATGAAGTTTACTGTTTTATGGGCCACCACTTGTTTCTAGTTTTTTTTTTGTAAAGGTATTTGTTTGATGTCTGACCTAATTCTTCAGCTGGCACCAGAGCTATTTGGCTGGCTGTCTTTACAGGACAAAGATTATATAGCATGCTATTGCCACTGTTGATTACTTGACCTTCTAAGAGATGAAATAACTAAAAAATGAAGAATTTGTTAGACATGTTCTTTTAGCAGAATGAGGTTTCTGGCAGTAGTGTAGGAAATTTTGTGCCACTTTGGTAATCTATTTGGAAAGAATTACCCATTATCTCCATTGCAAATAAAAATTGGAATACATTGGTTCATTCAAAAGTGTTTGTCATCATTTTCAATTTTAAAAAAAGTATTTTTTTTTCCTGTTTAGATATTTGGAAACTACGTGTTTCTTTTTAACCACATCTTTTAGGACTTTCTTGCAGTTTATTGCCATCTTGTGGCTTAAAAAATAGCTAGATGCATCGTTTCTATGATATTTTGGCTGTTTTGGCATTTAGGCTAGAGAGTTTTTAATGTGTCTTCTGACACAGTTGTTCAGCATTTAGCCTTTCTGGTCCCCAACCACTAAATGTCTGTAGTGCCCCATTAATTTTGACCACCAGAAGGCTTGGCACATTCCCAAATTTCCTGGATGGGAGTTTGGTGGGTATTACCTCCAGTTAAGAGCCATTGAGCTAGAGAGTGCCAATAATTCATGACCACCTCCTGATATTAAACTCAACTATGAGACCATTATGTAGCCACACAGAACATAAAAATGAAATGGGAGTGAATGAAAGGAGTCAAGGATGATGTTCAGATTCTGTCAGCATAATTTAACAAATGGTAACATAATTCTTTCAGATGGGAGCTACTAGAGGAAGAATAGATTTGTTTATTTCATATTATTACCATTTTTTGAGTTAGGCAAGGTAATAGGAGAGCCTGTGAGTTAAGATTTAGACCTACTGAGTTAGACCATATGGAGTATAGGAACAAGAGGCAAGATGGAAATGTAGACTCGGGAGTTATTCTCTGAACATGTTTTTATTGAGCTTTTTGTATAGATCTGGCATTGTTGTAGACACTGGAGACAATTTGATTGAAAGTAAATGATTTATTACCAGCATATAAGTAAGTGATATATTCACCAAGAAGGCAGAGCGTGTGAGCGCAGTGAAAGGTGAATTGGTGGGGAGTAACAACTTTTTAAGGAAAGAACAGAAGATTAAAATTAGGAGAGTGACATCACAAAAGTCACAGGAAGAAGACAATTTATAGGAGAGATTTTGCATTGCATTAAAATAAACTGACAACAAGAACAAATGTAGGTCAAGAATAAATATCACAAGACAGATTACTCAAAGAACTTCAGAAAAACTTAAAACAGTGTTGCATAGTGTCAAGGAAATTAAAGATAATAGGATCTCTTACAGGAAGAAAGAGTAAGATTGAGACAAAATGCTCAAACAAGAAAAAGAGAAGAACAGTGAGTTAAGTGAACTCAGAAAATAAAAGAAAGCAAAAAAATTACAAAATGAAAACCCCATTAGAAACTAATGTAAAATAATTAATAAACAGACAAAGTCAGGGATATTGTAGTCCACTAGAACTTAAGTATTATGAAGCCTGAAATTTTTTGTTTTGTTGCTTTTTGGGTTTTTAGTTTTTTCCCCAAGTCTTTCTGTTTTAATTGCTACTAAATTCATAGTTCAGTGTCTCCTACTAACCTTAGCTTCTTCCTCTTCCTAAACCCTTTTAAAGTTGTTTATTTATTTTATTATGGTAAAATACATATAATATATACCTTTTATTTTAACCATTGGCAAGTGCACATTTCAGTGGCAATAAATAAATTCACAGTGTTCTGTAACCATCACCACTTTCTGTGCCAAAACTTTTTCATCCCCAACATGAACTCTGTACCCATTAAACGGTAACTTTCTCTTCTTTTTCTTACCTCCTGGTAAGTTCTTGTTTTTTGTTGTTTCTGTCTCTGAATTTAAGAAGGCTGAAATTTTGTCTCTTTATAGTTTGCAGCTATTATTTCTAGTGCTAGGAATTGTGCCTAGCACTCATTCTAACAAATACTTGTTAAATTGACTGAATGCATAGTAGATAAGCTTGAGGGAATCACACAAGGCAAAACAGAAAAGAATGGTCTAAAATTATTATGAAGAAGATAATACATATGAAAAGGAAATAGATATAAAATTGGTGTTCCTGAAAAAAGAGAACAGAACAAATTGATTAAAGACAAGAGGTTTATCAATAACAGGAAAATTTTCTGATTGTACCACTTTATTCTAGCCTGGGAGACAGAGCAAGACCCTATCTCTAAGAAAAAAAAAAAAAGATCTTTGTCAGCAGATGAATAGGATGTAGAAGATCTCAGAAAAACCATGCAAAATAATCAACACCAACACATATGCTGGTAAAGTTACTACACCCTAAGGATGAAAAAAGTTAATTTTTGGAGACACTCAAAAGAAACAGAAAATTACATATGAAGAGAAACATTCTAGGCTATCTCCAGTCTTTTCACGTTGATTTTCGTTGCCAAAGGATCATAGCATATCATTTACAAAGTTCTGAGGGGAAAGAAAGTATGCCCCGAGAATCTCTAATGTGGTTTAGCTGTCCTTTTAGTGTCAAGGCAACAGTCATATTCTCAAGTGTGCAAGAACTTAGGAAGTTTAACAGCCTTGAACTCCTTTAAAAAACAAAACAAAAGGCCGGGCGCGGTGGCTCAAGCCTGTAATCCCAGCACTTTGGGAGGCCGAGAGGCCGAGACGGGCGGATCACGAGGTCAGGAGTTCGAGACCATCCTGGCTAACACGGTGAAACCCCGTCTCTACTAAAAAAAAAAAAATACAAAAAACTAGCCGGGTGAGGTGGCGGGCGCCTGTAGTCCCAGCTACTTGGGAGGCTGAGGCAGGAGAATGGCCTAAACCTGGGAGACGGAGCTTGTAGTGAGCTGAGATCCGGCCACTGCACTCCAGCCTGGGCGACAGAGCAAGACTCCGTCTCAAAAAAAAAAAAAATAAAATAAAAACAAAAAACTTGAATGCCAAAGTCCAGTCAACCAAAAGATGAATTCAAACAAAAGAGTAGACAGATGTGAACATTGAACCTATACGTAAAACTAAGACAACCTTGGAAATTACGGTTATAGATCAGAATGTGTTAGTAATCTTGACAATATGAATTCCTAACTCTGCATTTTTCATATCCTATTTCCTAAATTTTAGATTACTTAGGAATAGTATTTCTTGAAGTAAAGAAATATTTGCCTAAAGTTAATCAGTTTTGGTTTCGCTTGTTATTTTCTTTCCATTAAAATCATGTCATCCTAAATTCAATACATAGTATTTTAAGTAGTATTTGTAATATCATCCTATTATTTTAAAATTCTTCATATATATATATATATATATATTGTCTCTGTATATGCTGGAGAATGTATGAATGTTACCCAGGAAATAATGATTGTTATTTCTATTTAACAATGTGCTACAGGTTCTAACAAGTGCAGTAAGGCAAGAAGAAGAAATAAAAGCCAGTCACATTGGAAAGGAAAGAAGTAAAACTGTCTTGTTCACAGATGACATGATAATTCTTGTAGAAAACCCTATGGAATCTACAAAAAAAAGCTGCTAGAGTTAATAAGAAAGCTTAGCAAAGTTGCAGGATACAAGATCAATAGAATTTTTATGTACCAGCAATGAACAATTTGAAATTAAAATCAGTACTAGAGTCGCATCAAAAACATATAACAATTTAAGGATAAATTTGAAAAATATGTAAGACCCATACACTGAGAACTACAAAATATTGTTGTGAGAAATGAAAGATCAGTATAAGTGAGAGATAAACTAGATCCATAAATTTAAGACTTAAGATGTCACTTCTCCCCAAATTGATGTATAGATTTTATGTAATTAAAGTAAAAACCCAAGCATGCTGTTTTAAAATATTTAATTGAAGCTGATTCTAAAGTTTACATGGAAATTGAAAGAATCTAACTACCCAAAACAGTGTTGAGAAAGGAGAACCAAGTTGGTACTATTCAATTTCAAAACATAAAGGAATAGTATTCTAAGAGGTGTGGTGTAAAGGTGACAAACAGATCACTGAAATAGAGTAGAGTATAGAAACAAATTCACACATAGAGATAGTGTTTTGCAAAGATATCAGAGAAATTCAGTGGGGAAAGAATATTCTTTTCAATAAATAGTGCTGAAACAATGGGAGAGTCATGTTTTTAAAAAATGAACCTCAACCTTTACCTCATACAGTACACAAAGTTGACTTGAAATGAATCACAGATCTTAATATATAAACTAAAACTACAAAACTTCTAAAAGGAAACATAAGAAAAAAACTTAGGGATTTTGGATTGGGAAAGATTTTAAAAATATAACACAAAAAATATAAACTAGAAAAAAATGAGTAAAGTAGACTTCATCAAAATTTAAAACTTTTGTTCTTCAAAAGCACTGTTATTAAAATGAAGTGACCAACAGACTGAGAGAAAATATTTGCAAAACATGTACCCGATATAGGACTTGTAATAGAATATATAAAGAACTTAAGACAGTATAAATTTTTAAATATCAAGCTTAAAAATGGGCAAAATATTTGAACAGATACTTCACCAAATAAGTGGATATCAAATATGAATATCAAATACAAACATGGAAAGAGGCTTATCAGTAATGATTAGGAAAGTGAAAATTAAAACCATGATGAATACCACTATATACCATTAGAATGGCTAAAATTCAAAATTAGTAAATGTTAGGATGTGAAGGAATGGGAACTTTCACAATTAACTGGTGGGAATGTAAAATAATTTGAACACTTCGGAAAAAATGTTTGGCAGTTTCTTAGAAATTGAACATATATCTAACATATGATCCAACCCGTCCACTCCTGGGTATTTAAGAGAAGTCAAAGCATATGTCCACACAAAAACTTGTTGATGAGTGTTCATAGGAAACAACCCAAATGTCTGTCAATGGGTGAATGGATAAACAAATAGTGCTATAACCATACAGTAGAAAACTACTCAACAATAAAAGGATAGGAACTATTGATACATGCAACAGCATGAATGAATCCCACAATTCTTAAGTTGAGTGAAAGAAGCCAGGCTAAAAGCGTATATATTCCATGATTCCATTTATATGTAATTCTAGAATATGCAAACTAATCTATAAATAAGTGGTTATCTGGGAAGAGAGGGTTATGAAAAGGGCTATGAGGAAACTTTTGGGGATGATAAATATCTTTTTTGAAAAACTTTTAGGTTTGGGGGTACACGTGAAGGTTTGTTACATAGGTAAACGTGTCACAGGAGGTTTGTTGTACATATTATTACATCACCCATGTATTAAGCCCAGTACCCAATAATTATACCTTCCCCTCCCTCCTACCACCCAGACCCCAGTGTCTGTTGTTTCCTTCTTTGTGTTAATGAGTTCTTATCATTTAGCTCCCACTTATAAGTGAGAACGTGGTATTTGCTTTTGTTTCTGCATTAGTTTGCTAAGGATGATAGCCTCCAGTTCCCTTCATGTTCTTGCAAAAAAACATGATCTCATTCTTTTTTATGGCTGCTGATGAATATTATAATTGTGATGGTGATTTTACTACATCATATGGCAGAACATAAAATGACACACTTTAAATTTATGTAGTTTATAGTATGTCAGTTTTATCTCAAGCTATCTAAAAAAAAGAATGACTTGAATAAAAGAAATATTTGCCTAAATAGCAGCAGTTCTTCTTTTCCTTTTTTAAAATCCAGTGTATTTAAATTTAGTACATAATATTTTAAAGTAGCATGTATAACATCAGTTTTAAAATATCCTTTTTTCTGTTTTATCATGTATCATTTTAAATAGAATAATTTTTTTAAAAGCCTAGCCCTGAAAGCAGGGAATGAGAGGAATGAAAGTAGCTAGTTGTACAGTTAAGTTGGAGGGAATTTTTTTTAATATGGGAAGAGTTTTAATATGTTTCTTGGCTTAGGCACATGAACTGGCAAAGAGGGAGAAACTGCAGATATAGAAGATAAAGGGAGTGGGATAGGAGCAGAGTCCTTGATGGTCTAGGAGGAGGGTGGGATGCAGGGCACAGATGAGGCTACTCACCCAGACTAGTTGGAAAAAATGAGGGTTAGTACACATATGGATACACCCTGGGACCAAAGGATGACTGTTTATCCCCAAACCACATTATTTTAGTGAAAAGGAAAGTAAACAATTGAGAAGAGGAGGGTAGGAATGAGAGGCTTGCAGTGAATTATTAGAAGTTTAGGTTGGTTACATTTGAGAAGAGAAGAATCTGACCAGGGACATACAAAAAGATTATCAAGGAAAGCTTCTGTTGTAAATGGGAAACCTTTAAAGAAAATCAGAATTTTATTAAAACAAAAATAGGCTCATATTATATTGTTGTTCTGCAGCTTGCTTCTTTCGCTTCATAATGTGTCTCGGAGATGTTTTCACGTTGGTACAAATGGACCTCTTGCTCATTTTAATATCTGTGTATTAGTATTTCGTATATGAATGTACTATAATTTATGTAACATATTCAGTTGTTTCCAACTTGGCACTATTAAATAATTGCTGTTGTGAATATTCTTGTATATATCTACAAGGTGGGAGATGCTTTTGCACATGTAAAACTGTTTCTGATGCTTGATAACCTAGAAGTGGAATAATTTTGTCAGAGATTATGAACATTATACATTTTGTTGGACATTTCAAATTGCCATCCAGAATGGTTGTACTGATATAATCACATGAATTGAGATAATTCATTTCCCTGTACTATCATCAGAAAGTGTTACTTCCTTTTATTTATGTCAATCCTATGGCCAAAATATATCTCCTTTTAAATTTGCAATTCTTCCTGTTAGTGAAGATGAACATTTTTATCATACGCTTATAGGCCGTTTCTATTTCTTATGTGAACTGCTCATTCTTATCCTTTGCCACTTTTTACTAGGTTGCCTTCCTTACTGATTTGTAGGAGTTCTTTAAATGTTATGGACCCCTTGTCTATAACGTATGTGCAGGTATTTTCTTTCAGGCTTTTAATTCTACAAGTTTCAAAATTTGATATGGTTAAATCTTTTGTTCTTTTCCTTGATGCTTGCTGGATATTGAGTTTCACTTAGAAATGCCTTCCCCACTTCAAGATTATGTAGATTTCCCCCTAAAACTTGTATAGTTGGGTTTTTAAAAAATATTTTATCACTTTAATCAACTCAAAATTAATACATGTGAGTGCTGCGAGGTAGGGTACTATCATTTTAGATTCAGTATCAAAAATAAATATTTTAAGGCAAAATATTTTAGGTAATTTGGAAAGATAATAGAGGTAACTTTTTTTCCCCATAAGTGATAACTTCTTAAGAGTAAAGAAAACACTTTTGGCCGGGCGCGGTGGCTCAAGCCTGTAATCCCAGCACTTTGGGAGGCCGAGACGGGCGGATCACGAGGTCAGGAGATCGAGACCATCCTGGCTAACACGGTGAAACCCCATCTCTACTAAAATACAAAAAACTAGCCGGGCGAAGTGGCGGGCGCCTGTAGTCCCAGCTACTCGGGGGGCTGAGGCAGGAGAATGGCGTAAACCCGGGAGGCGGAGCTTGCAGTGGGCTGAGATCCGGCCACTGCACTCCAGAGTCCGGGCGACAGAGCGAGACTCCGCTTCAAAAAAATAAAAAAGAAAACACTTTTATGTTTCTATTTGTGAAGCAGATACATATTGTGACGTTCATTGTAACAGGGCAGATTGGTAGCCTGTTAATATTCTCGTTACTTAAGACCACTAACTTTTCCATCTAATAAAATTATTAGAAGCATAGATTTTGTTTCAGCATATGACAAATATCAGGCGGATAGATGTCTGATAGCAGTCAGTGCCGGTAGGTATTCTAGTTCATAGTAATGACAAATCTTTTAAGAAGTAGATGATTAACTACAATGATTAAGATACACAGAAAGACAATGAGAAACAGCAAGAGGAGGTAGAAAAGGAAAGAAGTAGAAAAAAAACCCAACAAATCACTGAAGAGACAAAAAAGAGAAATTAACATTTTCCTTGTGAGGGGAGGTTTTTTTTTTGAATCAGAGTCTCGCTCTTTTGCCACACTGGAATGCAGTGGCGCGATCTCGCTCACTGCAACCTCCACCTTCCAGGTTCAAGCAATTCTCATGCCTCAGCTTCCCAAGTAGCTGGGATTACAGGTACGTGCCACCTATTTTTAGCAGAGATGGGGTTTCGCTATGTTGGCCAGGCTGGTCTTGAACTCCTGACCTCAGGTGATCTGCCTGCCTCGACCTCCCAAAGTACTGAGATTACAGGTGTGAGCCACTGCGCCTGGCCCATGAGGGGAGGTGTTACGTTGTTTCAGGCAAACTTAAAAATTATCTCAGGCCTCATAATAATAGTAGTATGGTTTTGTTATGTTTATTTAGTTTTTGTCTTTTGGGGATGCGATGGACTTCTGCCGCCTTAGTGGGTTTATGTTTTATCTTTTTTGATAGGCTATCACTTGTATACTATTAAATTGGCTTGGGATTCTTGCATTTATAGTTCTTCATTGTTTCTTTAGGCAGTTGAGAATTTTGAACCAGCAACTCAGAGAACAAGAGAAAACTCATAAGCCATCTGGTGCTGTGGATTGCAACCTTGAATGTAAGTAAAAGAACTTTAAGGATTGATAAATTATTTGTGGCTCTGGAAATGTTGATAAAGAATTGAGCTTTTGTAATTACCTTGAGGGGATAAATTTAAAATATTGTAGAAACATAGGAAAATAAAGATGCTGTCACTTCCCAATAATATACACCTTTTTTTTTTTTTTAAACAGGAGTGTGTTTCCTTTTACATATCTTCTTTTCACATATAATTGATATATTTAACAAATACTTACTGAATACCTACTGTATGCCAGGCACAAATAGAACTATATATGTACTTTTTCTTTTTTTAAAATGAGATCACACTGTATATACTTTTCCACAGCTTCTGTTTATTCACTTAACATACAGTGTACATTTTCATCTATCAAAATACATAATTATGCATCTTTCTCTTTACGAATTACTTGGATATTCTGCTTCTCCAGGTCTACCATAATATGGTCCTCTGCTAATAGTACTCTCCCCCTTTTTCCCAGTGCAAACAACATTGCAGTGAAAATCTTTGTATATGTCTTTGTGCATATATGTCAGCTTTGTTTGTTTGTTTGTTTGTTTGTTTTGAGATGGCGTCACTCTGTGACTCAGGCTCGAGTTCAGTGGTGCGATCTTGGCTCACTGCAAGCTCTGCCTCCCAGGTTCAAGCGATTCTCTTCCCTCAGCCTCTCAAATATCTGGGATTATAGGCGCCTGTCACCACGCCTGGCTAATTTTTGTATTTTTATTAGAGACAGGGTTTCATCATGTTGGCCAGGCTGGTCTTGAACTCCTGACCTGAAGTGGTCCACTCACCTCGGCCTCCCAAAGTGCTGGGATTACAGACAATGAGCCACCACGCCTGGCCAGCATTTTTGTAGAATAGATGTATAGCAGTAGAATTGCTGAGCCAAAGGGTATATACAGTTGTAATTGTGACAGATATTGCCAAATTGTCCTTAACGATCACAGAACTTAATAAAAAAACGATAATAGTACCAGAAGAAAAGATAAGAATTTGTATTTTTTAATGTTTTTGTGGGGGGGGGGGGTGGCTTTTCCTAAGCCTGTCAAAGACTCAAATGCCACAGAGGAACAGATTGATAAAATATGTCCTCAGAAAACTTTTTCAGTTTCTACATAGCAAAATTATAAATACATTCAAAACATATATCATAAAGCAGGGCCGGGCGCCGGTGGCTCAAGGCCTGTAACCAGCACTTGGGAGCGCCGAGACGGGCGGATCACGAGGGCTTCAGCGAGCATCGAGGACCACCTGGCCTAACACGCTGCAAACCCCGCTCCTCTACTAAAAAATTACAAAAAACTTAGCGCCGGGCGAGCGTGGGCGGGCCCGCCTGTAGCCCCAGCTACTCGGGAGGCTGAGGCCCAGGAGAATGGCTTAAACTCGGGAGGCGGGCAGCCTCTGCAGTGGGCTGAGATCCGCCGGCCCACTGCCCCACTCCAGCCCTGGCGCCTGACAGCAGCGAGACCTCCGGTCTGCAAAAGAAAAATATACTAATATATATATATGAAAGCCAAAATGGAGAAACACTATATGACACGATAAAGGCTTAATCTTCTTAATATATAAGTATATCTTATAAAGCAATAAAAAAAAATATGATTACCCAACAGAATGAGCACTTTATAAAAGTGTTCAATTTCACCAGAGTGATTCAGAAGTTATCACTGTGTTTCCACTGTTAACCAAAGGTGAGGAGAGGGAGAGGGTAGGAGAGAGGAGGCCTAGAGGACAAGTTGGTAGATCACTAGTTGCCACTTTAAATATCTTCTGTTCTTTATATTATCTCGTCATTTATCTTACTGTTTCTTTGAGATCATTACTGTTTATAATTACTTGTTTGTTATCAGCTCTGTGAGAACAGGGACCATGTCTGTGCTGTTCATCTCTGTATATTCAGATTCTAATACAATACCTCACACATAGTAAGCATTCACCAAGCATGTAGTTGCTCAATAAATGGTGCCATATACTTTTACCACCTTGAAAAAGAACGTGATAGATCTGTGTGTTTGTATACAAGTCTTAAGGCAGAAAAAGGCAACGTTAGAAATTGTGTATGGTGTGTGTATACGTGTGTGTGTGTGTAGTGTAATTAATACCATATGCAAAAGTGTTTTCACAAAAGATACGAAAATTAATAGTGATTGTCTTGGGGACAGAGAGAAGGAGTGGGAGGGAGATTCTTCTTTGGGAATCATTTGGTATCATTAACATTTTGTGATGTTTGAATTTTTTTTGTTGTTTTTTTTGAGTCTCGCTCTGTTGCCCATTCTGGAGCGCAGTGGTGCTATCTCGGCTCACTGCGAGCTCCGCCTCCTGGGTTCACACCATTCTCCTGCCTCAGTCTCCCGAGTAGCTGGGACTACAGGTGCCTGCCACCATGCCCGACTAATTTTTTTGTATTTTTTTAGTAGAGACGGGGTTTCACCATGTTAACCAGGATGGTCTTCATCTCCTGACCTCGTGATCTGCCCACCTCGGCCTCCCAAAGTGCTGGGATTACAGGCGTGAGCCACCGTGCCCGGCCAGTATTTGAATTTTTTAACTTTGTACATGTATTCTTTCTTTTAAAAGGATTATGTATTCTTTCTTTTAAAAGGGTTAAAAAAATTAATGCTTAAAATGTCAACTGGAAAAGAAAGGTATGATGTCTGCCAATCAGTTTTTTAAAATATATGTAGTATTTATGTAGAACTGCTCATGCAATTAATTGTTAAACAAAATGAATAAATTTCAGGCCTTTTTTTTTTTTTTTAAAGAAACAGGTATTTTCCAAGTTTCTCTTTTCGGTTTGGGAAACAACTATTTGATCCATTTTGTCTTACAGTGTTTTCTCTTCAGTCATTGAATATGTCACTGCAAAATCAATTGGAGGAGTCACTAAAGAGCCAGGAGTTACTGCAGAGTAAAAATGAAGAGCTCTTAAAAGTGATTGAAAATCAGAAAGATGAAAACAAAAAATTTGCTAGTATATTTAAAGACAAAGATCAAACTATACTTGAAAATAAACAGCAATATGATATTGAGATAACAAGAATAAAAATTGGTATGTATTTAGACAATAGTTATGGTCACATTTTTTAAAAGGAATAGGGAAACTGACACTTTTGTTGTTTTAGAATTGGAGGAAGCCTTAGTCAATGTGAGGAGCTCCCAGTTTAAGTTAGAAACTGCTGAAAAGGAAAACCAGATATTGGGGATAACGTTACGTCAGCGTGATGCTGAGGTGACTCGACTAAGAGAATTAACCAGGTAAAATTGACTTCTTTTGAATAACTCATGCCTTTTTTATTTTAGATGTTTTATAAACTTCAAAATAATGTCAGGTCTGTTATCTCACCCATATCTTTTTCTCTTATTTTGCCATTGTTTTTGCTAATTTCTAATGATGTTTTCTTCTGTTCCAATTAAATTAGTTTAGAAATTTCAAATATGGCTAAATGCTTTTTTTAAACCGTGTGAATCAGGGGTCCCTGATGAGAAGCTGAAGACTTGTATAGCAACACTGTTAAGCCCTCTGGTTCTGAAGCTAGAAAGATCTGACTGGAATCCCAGCTCTACCACATATTAGCTGAGTAACTTTGAGCAAGCCATTTAACTTCTCTAAACCTCAGCTGTGAAGTAGGGACATCCATAGAGTTGTCATGGGAAACTAAGAAATCATTCATGAAAAGTACTTAGCATGGTAAACCCTCATGTCATATGATCTTGGGTAAGTCAGCCTCTTTCAGCCTTATTTCATCAGTTAAATGAGGGGGTTGGCAGTAGCCCTGAAGATCACTTCATTCCCTAACAGTATTTTTCTAAAATAAAATTAGCTCATTCAATATTTCTATGATACTCACTTACAAAGTTCAGTTTTCTTTTGAGATATTTGCTAAGAATTAGATTCTTAACTGCTTTTTTAAAGTTCTAGGAGAGAAGTCAGTTACCTTAGGCCTAAAGATCAGCAGATCTGACTTTGTCTTTGAATGATCCTAGAAGTTCCAAATATAAAATAATCTTGAATATAAAGTAATCTTCCTTGTGTTTCCAATGAACAGATCCATTTTGAATTTTAAACTTTCCCCCACATTTTGAATGATAAACTTGTAGGGAATCGGATGAAACAGTAATATATAACATTTAATTTATTAATTTAGCTTTATAAAGGTATTTGAAATTAATAATCTGTTCACATGGAAATATTGCCCTTTTCCACATTTATATTTCATAAGGTGTTTGCGTTCAAACTTTTATTTAACAATGGGAAAAGCAAGACATTTTTTGTAATCATAGAATTATAATTGATTAGGTTCTAGTCAGAGGTTCTCAATATTGGCTTATACCAGTCTTATTCAAAATAAAGTAATAAAATGTCCCTTCTTATTGAAAGTCTTGGTAAGGTATCCCAAGGAACATGTTTCCTTTTTTCTGAGGAATAATTTCGGGGTGAGAATTTTGTTAGTGTCAGGTATTTATACTAAGAGAAACCAGTAAAAAAAAAAAAGGCCACATATGGTATGTGATTCCATTTATGCGAGATGTCCAGAATAGGCAAATTGACGGAGACACAAAGTAGATTAGTCGTTGCCAGGGGCTGGAGGAACCGAGGGGTGTAGGATGAGAAGTGACTGCTAATGGGTAGTTTCATTTAGGAGTGATAAGATGTTCTGAAATTAGATAGTGGTGACAGTTCTCAACTTTATGAATATACTAATAACCACCAAATTGTGCACTTAAAAGGAGTAGATTTTGTGGTATGTAAATTATATCTGTAGGGTGCAGTGGCTCATGCCTGTAACCCCAGCACTTTGGGAGGCTGAGGTGGGTGGATCGCCTGAGCCCAGGAGCTCAAGAGCAGCCTGGGCAACACAGCAAAACCCTGTCACTACAAAAAATACAAGTTAGCTGGGCATGGCGGCGCATGCCTGTAGTCCCAGCTACTCCAGAGGCAGAAGTGGGAGGAGCCCAGGAGGTCAAAGCTGTGGTGACCCATTGTCATGCCACTGCACTCCAACCTGGGCGACAGAGTAAGACCCTGTCTCAAAAATAATAATAAAATAAATAGATTAAATAATCTCAATAAACTGTTATTTTGTAAAAGGTATACATGGTATACAGTCTGTTTAGAAAAGAAAAAAGAAAAAAATAGTCGGCATGGTCAAGTGCCATGAGAGTTTGCTTAGGAGTTACTATGAGCATCTGCTTCATTCCAAGGGGCAGCTCTTAGCCCCAAGCAGAAAATCTGATGAAGTGGAGGATATAGTTCTCTGGTAGTTTTCTTTCCTTCTCACAATCTTTTTCTTCATACTGCTAAATTCAGCTTCTTTGTGGATGTGAAATCACAAGCTGATACCTTTTATAAACTACTTCAATTTTTTTCAAAGTTCTGTCTTTCCTGTATCATTTTATTTGTCCTCATCTATGGAGGGAAGATTTTAGTATCTGCATTTTCATAAATGGCCAAACTGAGGCCACGCAAATTAAGTATTAGTAGAATGTTAATAACAGAGCCGGGACTAGAACTCACGTCTGTTAATTTCTAGCCAGATGTTCCTCTTGCACATGGAGTAGCTTTAGCCATGGTAATAACTCCATGCCTAATTTAGCCTAAAAAAACCTTATGATTTTTTTTTTTTTTTTTTTTTTGAGACGGAGTCTCGCTCTGTCGCCCGGACTGGAGTGCAGTGGCCCGATCTCAGCTCACTGCAAGCTCCGCCTCTCGGGTTTACGCCATTCTCCTGCCTCAGTCTCCGGAGTAGCTGGGACTACAGGCGCCCGCCACCTCGCCCGGCTAGTTTTTTGTATTTTTTAGTAGAGACGGGGTTTCACCGTGTTAGCCAGGAGAGTCTCGATCTCCTGCCCTCGTGATCCGCCCGTCTCGGCCTCCCAAAGTGCTGGGATTACAGGCTTGAGCCACCGCGCCCGGCCTGATTTTTTACCTGGGAGGTACATGGATAAATGGATGGATTCATTTGTTTATTCAACAGGACATTTTATTTTTTATTATGTCCCATAATATATATGTGCTGATACATTACATAAAAATATTTAATAATTTTTGCGTGCAAAATATCCACCACTTGACACTTCTTGTAGTGCTTTACTGACATATGTAGGAATATGTCTTTTATTTATTTGTTTATTTTTATTTATTTATTTATTTATTTATTTTTTAGACATAGTCTCGCTTTGTCGCCCAGGCTGGAGTGCAGTGGTGCTGTCTTGGCTCACTGCAAGCTCCGCCTCCCGGGTTCAGAGTAGCTGGGACTACAGGCGCCCGCCACCTCGCCCGGCTAGTTTTTTGTATTTTTAGTAGAGACGGGGTTTCACTGTGTTAGCCAGGATGGTCTCTATCTCCTGATCTCGTGATCCGCCCACCTCAGCCTCCCAAAGTGCTGGAATTACAGGAGTGAGCCACTGTGCCTGGCCAAATACATCTTTTTTTTAGTAAATGCATGGCACATGTTGAACATTGCACATGTTGACAATACTATTCAACATGTGCCATGCATTTACTAAGAAAGTTGATAACAAAACATAAGAAAATCTTTCAGAGTAACAGTATAACTTTCCTAGAAATTAGTAGAAATGGAAGCCCAAAGAAAAAAGGGACTCACCTGAGTTTCACAGCTAATTAGTGTCTGACCTAGGACCAGAGCCAGGATTTTGGATTTCCTCTTCAGCTTTGCTTTCTGTTTTAAAGTGGACAAATGAAGATGCGCCATTATTGAGGGATTCTTCTACCTGTGTTGGAGATACTTTTGTACCTGCTCATTCTTTCAAAATAACATGCAGTCTCCCTCTCCATTGTTTATTCAGAATGAAAAAGTGTTAATTGGAGGCTTCTTTTTTTCCTTAACATTTATCCTAACAAAAGTATAGGAACTAAAAAAGTTCATTAATTCTTGCCTACTATTTGCCTTTAGAAAAGGCCCTGTCTAGAATATTAGATACAGACTTTTGCTCTCCTTTTCATAAGAATCAAGAATTTTCCTATCAGTTTTTTACATTTTGTTAAGCACGTTTTATGCTGGGCATAAATCCTGCCTCGTGACTACTAGCTCACCTGTCAGATTGACTGCACTCTTATGAATGATTGTAAAAACATGATGGGAAGGCTTGACACAGTATCTCATGTAGAGTTTAACACTATCCCTACATTTTCCAAAGATTTAGTAACAGCTTCAAAAATCTAAGTACATACATTGATGTCAGTTTTATACTTTTTTTTTTGTTTTGAGGCAGAATCTCTCTCTGTCACCCAGGCTGGAGTACAGTGATACGATCACAGCTCACTGCCGCCTCAACCTCTGTAGCTCATGCAATCTTCCCACTTCAGGCTCCCAAGTAGCTGGGACCACAGGCACATGCCACTGTGCCCAGGTTTTGTTGTTGTTGTTGTTCTTTTTTTTTACTTTTAGTAGAGACGAGGTCTCGCCATGCTGTCCCAGCTGGTCTTGAACTCCTGGGCTCAAGCAATCCTCCCACCTTGGCCTCCCAAAGTGCTGGGATTACCAGCACACCCAGCCATTGTTTTGTTCTTTAAATTAAAAAAAAAAAAAAAAAAAAAAAAGTCTCTGAGCTTAATTATATCTAAATTCATCCACATTGTTGATTCATAATTTCTTTGGTGACACTCTATGCAATTCAGTTGGTTAGGAACATCTCCAGTACTATAGGTGAGTTGCTGTGACCATTTTAATTTTACTTTGGACATTAGAGTGTAAAGCACCAGCATCTGACAGTACAGATAATCTACATGTAGGCATGTGGTTTTTGTATATATGTTTTAAATAATCTCTCAGAAAAAAGATTCTGTAAAATTTCTGAATGTCTTTCTCAGACTTTGCGGGAGGAGTAAGGACTGAAAGGTACATGTACAAGGTCTAAAGAAATACCACAAACCATCTTTCTTTTCCTTTTCCAACCTTTAATGATTTTAAATGTGCCTGTATCACTTTTTTTTCCAGATCTTTCTACAACATGTTATACAACCAGTAAAATGTGAAGAAAATTAATATTTTAAA
>NW_016816842.1:1799413-1808138 GCF_001698545.2 Rhinopithecus bieti
GAATATATTTAATATTATTTAAGTAAATAAGTAGTGAATAGTTTCACAAAGCATTCTTATAAGTAGCCTAGAAAGGACCCTGCATTTGTTATGAAAGGGTGCCAATTTTCTAAGTATTAAAAATCAGTGTATTTAGCTGAATTATGTATAATAGAAATACCGGGCCAGGCGCGGTGGCTCAAGCCTGTAATCCCAGCACTTTGGGAGGCCGAGACGGGAGGATCACGAGGTCAGGAGATCGAGACCATCCTGGTTAACATGGTGAAACCCCGTCTCTACTAAAAATACAAAAAATTAGCCGGGCGAGGTGGCGGGCGCCTGTAGTCCCAGCTACTCCGGAGGCTGAGTGAGGAGAATGGCGTAAACCCGGGAGGCGGAGCTTGCAGTGAGCTGAGATCCGGCCACTGCACTCCAGCCCCGTCGACAGAGCGAGACTCCGTCTCAAAAAAAAAAAAAAAAAAAAAGAAATACCAATATATCCACTTGTCACTGTTTAAGTGCTCATATTCCTTCCTTTAAAATTTTAACGTTTTCGTATCTCTTAGAGAGAGTTTTAATTTCAGAGATAGTGGTGAGTCATATTCTGTTTATACATCAGAAGATTAGTAATTGCTATTAATTTCCAGAAATTAAGCCTTTTTAAATGTCATTGTCCCTTCCTTTCTTCATCTCTGGTTTTATCTATAGCAACAATAATTTTTTTAAAAAAACTGGAAAGAAACCTCAATATAAATATTCCTTTACTGAAAATAAACAAAATAAAAGTCAGTATGCAGTCTGATTAAATTAATTAGTGGGTCATTATTCATTACAGCATTCCTTTAAAGGTATGTTTCCCCAGCATATTTTGTGTTTTAGTAACAACTCATTAGCTTCTTTTAAAATTAATATAATTGACAATATTTTAATTATATTTATGGGGTACAGTGATGTTTTGGTATATGTAAACAAGATGAAATAACTAAATCAAGCTAATAACATGTCCATCATGTCACTTATTGTATTTTGGAGTGAGACATTTGGAATTTACTTTTGTTTTAGCAATGTTGGATTATTATTAAGTATAGTCACCCTAGGCTGGGCATGGTGGCTCACGCCTGTAATCCCAACACTTTGGGAGGCCAAGGCAAGCAGATCACTTGAGGTCAGGAGTTAGAGACCAGCCTGGCCAACATGGTAAATACTAAATTTTTTAGATATGACCTTGAAAGCACAGGTATCACAAACAAAATAGACAAATGAAATCGTGTCAAACTAAAACCTTTTGCACAGCAAGGGGAACAATCTAACAGAATGAAGAGACAAGCCATGGTGTCTCTACTAAAATACAAAATTAGCCAGGCATGGTAGCAGGCGCCTGTAATCCCAGCTACTTGGAAGGCTGAGGCAGGAGTATGACTTGAACCTGGGAGGCAGAGGTTGCGGTGAACTGAGATTGCACCACTGTGCTCCAGCCTGGGCAACAGAACGAAACTCCGTCTAAAAGAAAAAAAAAGTATAGTCACCCTACTGTTCAGTAGAACCCACAGACTTATTCCTTCTATGTAACTGAAACTTTGTACCCTTTGACTAACATCTCCCCATTTCCCATACCCTACCATCCACCACAATCCCAGTCTCTGGTAACCACTATTCTACTCTCTGCTTTTGTGAGTTCAACTTTTTTGTACTCCATATATAAGTGAGGTCATGCAGTATTTGTCTTTCTGTTCCTGGCTTATTTCACTTAGCATATGGATGTTCTCCAGGTTCACTCATGTTGCAAATGACAGACTTTCCCGTTTTTTCTTTTCTTTTTTTTTTTTTAAGGCCGAGTAGTATTCCAGTATGTTTATATGCCACGTTTTCTATAAAGAAATATTCATTCATTCATTGAAGGACACTTAGGTTGATTCCATATCTTGGCTGTTGTGAATAATGCTACAATGCCTATACTCTGGGTGTGTGTGTATAGATGGTTGTGTGTGTGTGTGTATATATTATATATACATATTATATATGTATACATACATGTGTACATATACATGTGGATATGTACCTACACATGGGATTGCTGAATCATATGGTAATTCTATTTATACATTTTTGAGGAGCTTCCATACTGTTTACCATTGTGTCTATACTAATTTACATTCCTACCAACAGTATACAAGGGTTTCCTTTTCTCCACGTCTTCATCAACACTTGTTAGCTTTCATCTTTTTTGTAATAGCCATTCTGACTGGTGTGAGATGATATCTCATTGCGGTTTTAATTTGCATTTCCCTAATGTTGAGCATTTTTTCTTAATCATATTGGCCATTTAAATGGAGAAATGTCTGCTCAGGTCCTTTGCCCATTTTTTAATTATTTGTTTTTTTGCTATTGAGTTGTGTGAGTTCCTTATATATTTTGAATATTAACCCCTTATCAAGTATGTTTTGCAAATATTTCTTCCACACCATGGCTTATCTCTTCACTCTGTTAGATTGTTCCCCTTGCTGTGCAAAAGCCTTTTAGTTTGATACGATTTCATTTGTCTATTTTTGTTTGTGATACCTGTGCTTTCAAGGTCATATCTAAAAAATTATTGCCTGGACCAGTGTCATGGAGCTTTTCCCTCATGTTTTTTTCTAGTAGTTTTACAGTTTCAGGTCTTGTATTTAAATCTTTAATCCATTTTGAGTATATTTTTGTATGCATTGTGAAATAACAATCCAATTCCATTCTTCTGTATGTGGATCTCCAGTTTTCCCATCACTATTTGTTGAAGAGACTTTTCCCCATTTTGTTTTCTTGTCACCTTTGTCAAAAATCAATTGGCCATAAATACATGGATTTATTTCTGTCCTGTTCCATTGATCAGCGTGTCTGTTTTTATGCCAGTTCATGCCGTTTTGATTTCAATTCCTTTAATATATTTTGAAATCAGGGAATATGGTGCCCCAGCTTTGTTCTTTTACTTAAGATTTATTTGGCTTTTCGGGTTGTTTTTAAATGATTCTATATGAATTTTAGGATGGTTTATTCTATTTCTATGAAAAGTGACACTGGAATTTTGATAGGAATTATGTTGAATTTGTAGGTCATTTTGGGTAGCATGAATATTCCAACAATATTATTTCTTCCAATCATGAGCACAGGATATCTTTCCAGTTATTTGTGTTTTCTTGAATTTCTTTTATCAGTGTTTCATAGTTTTTAGTATATACTAATAATATTTAGTAAATACTAATTATATATATATATATGTATAGTTTACCTCCTTGGTTAAATTTTCACTGAAGTATTTTGCTTTGTTTTTTGTTGCTTGTTTTTCTTAATTTCTTTTGGGTAGTTTGTTGTGAGTGTATAGAAATGTTACTGATTTTTTATATTGATTTTGTATCCTACAACTTTACTGAGTTTATCAGCAAACCAGCTTTTTGGTGTTTAGTATTTTCTGTGTATAAAATCGTGTCAGCAAACAGAGACAATTTCATTTCTTCCTTTCTTATTGTCTTCTATTTTTTTTCTCTTGCCTAATTACTCTGGGTAAGATTTCCAGTACTATGTTGAAAATAAGTGAAATAAATAAGTGAAAATAAGTGAAAATAAACCTTCTTACCTTATTCTTAGATCTTAAAGGAAAACTTTCAACTTTTCAACATTGAGTATGATGTTAACTATGGATTTGTCATATATATGACCTTTGTTGTGTTAAGGTACATTCCTTCTATACAAAATCTGTTGAGAGTTTTTTCATGAAAGAGTGTTGACATTTATCAAGTGCATTTTCTACATCTTTTGCGATGATCATATAGTTTTATATTCTTCATTCTGTTAATGTGGTATACCATATTCATTGGTTTTATATGTTGAACCATCCTTGCATCTCATTTATGAATCCCCTTTAATCATGGTGAATAATTCTTTTAATGTGTTGTTGAATTTGGTTTGCTAGTATTTTGTTGAGGGTTTTTTTTTTTATCTGTGTTCATCCTGTAGTTTTCTTTTCTTGTAGTGTTCTTTTCTGGCTTTGTTATCAGAGTCGTAATGGCCTTGTTCTTGGCCTTGTTCAGTGTTTTCTATGTAAAACAAGTTTGGAAAAATTCCCTCCACTTTGAATGTTTGGAAGAGTTTGAGAAGGATTGGAATTCTCAATCCTTCTTTAAATGTTCTTTAAATGTTGGTTAGAATTAAGCTATGAAGCCGTCTTGTCCTGGGCTTTTCTTTGGTGGGAGACTTTATTAAGAACATTTAATATCCTTACTCTTTATTGATATGCTCAGACTTTCTATTTCTTCATGATTCAAGTTTGGTAACTTGTGTCTGTATAGAAATTTATCCATTTCTTCTGGGTTATCTAATTCGTTGGTGTATAATTGCTCATAGTAACTTATGATTCTTTGCATTGCTGTGTTATCTCTTTGCATTGCTGTTATCAGTTGTAATATCTCCTTTTATTTCTGATTCATTTGAGTCTTCTCTCTCCTTTTCTTAGTCTAACGGTTTGTCAATTTTATTTCCCCAAAAAAACAAACTCAGTTTTGCTGATTTTTTCCTATTGTTTTTCTAGTCTCTATTTCATTTATTTCTTGCTCTGATCTTTGTTGATTTCTTCCTTCTGCTAATTTTGGGCTTAATTTGTTCTTCTTTTTCTAGTTCCTTAAGGTGTAATATTAGATTATTTGAGAGCTTTCTTTTTTGATATGTTTATTGCTATAAATTTCCCTCTTAGAATTGCTTTTGCCGCATCCCATAAATGTTGTCATATTTTGTTTTCATTTTTGTTTGTCTCAAGGTATTATTTAATTATCCTTTTAATTTCTTCTTTGTCTCATTGGTTGTTCAGCAGCATGTTTCTTAATTTCCACGTTTGTGAATTTTCCAAAATTTCTCTTGTTTATTGATACCTAGTTTCATGCCATTGGAATCAGAAGATACTTGATATGATTCCAGTCTCCTTAAATTTGTTAAGACTTATTTTGTGGTCTAACATAATCTATCCTGAAGAATGTTCTGTGTGTGCGAGAGAAGAATGTGTACTCTGTTGCTGTAGGATAGAATGTTCTGTTATGTCTATGAGATCTATTTGGTCTAAACCAAGCTTGTCCAACTCATGGCCCCTGAGCTGCATGCAGCCCAGGATGGGTTTGAATGTGGCTCAACACAAATTCATAAACTTTCTTAAAACATAATGAGATTTTTTTGTTGACAAAATTTTAAGCTCATCAGCTGTCGTTAGTGTTAATGTATTTTATGTGTGGCCCAAGACAATTCTTCTTCCAGTGTGGCCCAGGGAAGGCAAAAGTTTGGACACCCCTGGTCTAAAGTATAATTCGAGATGTTTCCTCATTGATTTTCCTTATTGATTTTATATCTAAATGTTAGAATTGTATCTAAATGTTTTCCTTATTGATTTTATATCTAAATGATCTGTACAATGTTGAGAGCCGGGTAATGAAATCCCTCACTCAGTCTGTCTGTCCCTTCAGATCATTTAATAGTCGCTTTATTATTTAGTTGCTCCAATGTTGGGTGCATATATTCTTACAATTGCAGATTGACCCCTTTATCATTATATAGTGGTCTTCTTTGCTTCTTTTTACAGTTTTTGACTTAAAGTCTGTTGTCTGATATGAGTATAGCTACTCCTGCTTTCTTAGTTTCCTTTCCTGTGGAATATATTTTTCCATCTGTTTACTTTCAGCCTATTTGTGTGCTTTACGTTAGAGTGAGCCTTGTGTAAGCAGCATACAGTTTTTGATTCATTCACCCACTCTGTCTTTTGATTAGAGAATTTACTCTATTTACATTCAAGGTAATTGCTGATAGGCAAGGACTTGCTACTGCTATTTTGTAATTTGTTTTGTAATTGTTTTGTAGATCCTTTCTTTCTCCCTCTGTTGCCTTCCTTTGTGGTTTGATGGTTTTCTGTGATGGTATGCTTTGAATCCTTTTCATGTTTTGTGCAAATTCTGTAGGTTTTTGCTTTGTGGTTACCCTGAGGTTTACATAAAACATCTTATACTTAGGCTATTTTAAACTGATAATAACTTTAATCACATACAGAAACTACACTTTTAGTCCCCTCTTCCACATTTTATGATTTTGATTTCAAAATTTATGTCTTTTTCTAATTTATATCCTGTAACTATAGTTGTTTTTAATAGTTTTGTCTTTTAACCCTCATATTAGAGATAAAATTGCTTTACATACCACCATTAAGGTACTAGAGTATTCCCAATATGATTATGTATTACTTATACCATTGAGTTTTATAATTGCATGTGTTTTATGGTATTAATTAGTGACCTTTTACTTCAGCTTAAAGAACGTGTTTTAGCAATTCTTGTAAGATAGGCCTACTGATGATGAACTCCCTTAGCATTTGTCTGGGAAAGTTTTTATTTCTCCCTCATTTCTGAAGGGCAGTTTTGCTGGATAAAGTATTCTTGGCTGACAGGTTATTTTTGTTGAGAAGTCCACTGTTAGCCATATTGGGGCTCCCTATTGTGTGATGTTTATTATCTCTTGCTGCTTTGAATTTTAACAGTTATCTTTGAATTTTTAACGGTTCGGTTATGGCGTGTCTTGGTGAACTTCTCTTTAGGTTAAATTGGATTGGAGACCTCTGAGCTTCCTGTACCTGAATGTTGGTGTCTTTCCCTAGATTTGGAGAATTTTCAGCCATTATTTTCCTAAATATGTTTTCTGGCCATTTTTCTCTCTCTTCTCCTTCAGGCACTCCTGTTTCTCAGGTGGTGTCTCATAATACCTGTAGGTGTTGTTCATTCTTTTTCATTCTTTATTTCCTCTTCTGACTGGATAATTTTAAATGTCCTCTTTTCAGGCTCACTAATTTCTCTGCTTGATCAAGTATACTATTGAAATATTTTATTGAATTTTTCGGTTTAAATACTGTATTTTTTATCTCTAAGATTTCTATTTGATTTAAAAAATTTGTTTCTATTTCTTTGTCAAACTTACTGTTCTGTTTGCTAATTGTTTTCCAAATTTCATTTAATTTTTTATCTGTATTGTCTTGTAGTTCCCTGAACATTTTAAAGAGAGGATTATTCTCAGTTCTTTGTCTCTGATTTCATAGGTCTCATTTCTTTAGAGTCCATTATTGGTGCTTTATTACTTTCTTTTAGTGGTGCCATTTTTCTAATTCTTCATAATCCTTGTATCCTTGCATTGGTGTCTGTGCACTTGAAGAAGTGGCCACCTCTTCCAGCTTTTGCAAGTGTTCTGCCCTAACCCCCTCTCACCTGAGGTGAAGGGGATAGACCTTCACTATTTAGTCTAGGCTGCGATTCTGGATTGGCCATCTGGTAGTGACCATAGGCAGGCAGACCTTGCTGTTGGGTGCTCTAGCTGGGCTGCTACCTGTGCTTTGAGGCCAGTGGAGCTATTGGCTGTGCTCCATGGCCTTGTGAAACCAATGGCTGTGCTCCATCAACCAGTGAGGCCACTGACTGGGTTCCAAGGTCAGGTGGAGCTGCCGGCTGGGCTCTGCAATCACCTTTGCTTGGGCAGGGTTACAGGCTATATTCCCTGGCTGAGTGTTACTGCTGTTTAGAATCTAATTGGGTAGGGTTGCAGGCTGGGCTTCAATGGTGCTGGGTTTGCTCGTGACAGGCAGGGCCAGAGATTACTCCACGGTATGCAGTCATAGGTTTGCCTCCCTGCCTGGGCCTGGGCAGAACCTCAGGCTGGACTCCAAAGCAGAGTGGAGTCACTGCTTAACTGCTAAGATTGAGCAGGGCCAGTTACTGTGTTCTGCAGATATGCAGGGATGCAGGTTTGCCTCCTGGCCTCAGGAAACTATATGTACAGCTGTGAAGTTAGGTAGGGTCACTAGAGTCTGGCAGGGCCAGATGCGGACTTCCACAGATTTATGCTAATGTGCACTTGCCTCTGGGTCTGGGGAAGCCATACGCAGAGTACTGAGGCTGGGTGGGGTTACCATTCGCCCTCTCAGTTCTTACGGGACCAGATGCTCTCTTCTACACTTAGGTGCCACCGCATACTTGCCTCCTGGCCTAGGAAAACTTTAAGCAGAGAATTGAGACTCTGCTTAAGGGTTGGGGAAGGCTTGGGTGTGATAGTGGTAGGGACTTGGCCCTGCCAAACCTGTCAACTGTGCTTTCTGCAAAGCAGTGCTCTTGACTGGTCTCTCTGGTCTGATGCTTCCATTGGCAGGAATGCAGAGTCATTGCCAAGATCTGTGCTATAGCCGCTATGAGCCCCATCCCCCTTCTTTGTTTTTTGCTAACCCCAGATGGTCTAGCCCTGTAGGAACACGTGGGATAATGCAGAAGTGGGCTTCCTGAGAAGCATCCCGGAGTGCCAGGTCAGTTGAGTGTTCACCTCCAGCTTTCTTTTTCTGCGGTAGAAACTGTAGGCCCAGGGGACTCCTCCTGTGTGATACTTAACTGGCTTGGAAAGAGGTGAAACTGTTCCTTTTAACTGTGCCCAGCCTTCACTGATTTTTGAGACCGTATATGATTCAATTTAAATAGACTAAACTCTTAGTATAAAATAGCTTTAGGCTGGGCGTGGTGGCTCATGCCTGTAATCCCAGCACTTTGGGAGGCCGAGACGGGCGGATCACGAGGGCAGGAGATCGAGACCATCCTGGCTAACACGGTGAAACCCCGTCTCTACTAAAAAATGCAAAAAAATTAGCCGGGAGTTGTGGCGGGTGCCTGTAGTCCCAGCTACTTGGGAGGCTGAGGCAGGAGAAAGGCATGAACCC
>NW_016816842.1:1808790-1904222 GCF_001698545.2 Rhinopithecus bieti
AAAAAAAAAGGCTTTAATAGGACTACTAATAAAGGTTGCCATCAAACAAACACCCACTTAGACTGAAACCACGCTAAGTACTTTACCTTTATACCTTATTATTTTATCTTATTTAATCTTCATTGTAGTTCAGAAATATCTTCATTTTACAGGTGAGGGACTTGAGATTCAGAAAGGTTAAAGACTTGCCCAAGATCACAGCTAATGATGGCACTGGGATTTCATTCCATTTCTAACTTCAACCCTTGTGTGGTTTTCCTTATACACCTTTCCAGTACCTAGCTGTTGCTTATACCTATTATGCCAGATAATTATCTCTAACTATCATTTTTTTCTAGTATTGTGCCCCCCCACACACAAACATATATAATGGAGGGAAATAATTTCTAACAGAATTCATAACAAATGAATAGTGTGTTTCCCTTTGTATCTTAGCCTACCTTTGTTAGGCCAGTTTTTTACTCTAGGGCTCAATTTGTAGTGCTGCTCAGGAATAAACCATCTCGGCTGGGCGTGGTGGCTCATGCCTGTAAGCCCAGCACTTTGGGAGGCTCAGGGGGGCAGATTACTTGAGGCCAGGAGTTCAAGACCAACCTGGCCAACATCGTGAAACCCTGTCTCTGCTAAAAATACAAAAATTAGCCAGGTATGGTGATGCGCACATGTAATCCCAGCTACTTGGAAGGCTGAGGTAAGAGGATCACTTGAACCTAGGAGATAGAAGTTACAATGAGCTGAGATCATGTCACTGCACTCCAGCCTGGGTGACAGAATGAGACTCCATCTCAATAAAACAAAAGAAAAGAATAAAATGTATCCATACCTTAAAAAAAAATTCTGAGCCTCTATTTTTACACATAGTGATAGATTTGATACAGACCAACATATTTTATCATTGTTATTTTAATTGTATGCTCTTGCCAAAGCACATTCTGTGATTTTTGTGCTTCTAGTCGCTTGTTTTCATATTGAGAACCAGACACTTCTGTCAAATCCCTTTTTTAAAGATGGAGGTATACAGATAAGTGAATTAAAGAAACAGGTAAAAATAATAATAATTAGTGTTCTAAATTCTTCTTAACAGAACTTTACAGACTAGCATGGCAAAGCTTCTCTCCGATCTTAGTGTGGACAGTGCTCGCTGCAAGCCTGGGAATAATCTTACCAAATCACTCTTGAACATTCATGATAAACAACTTCAACATGACCCAGCTCCTGCTCACACTTCCATAATGAGTTATCTAAATAAGTTAGAAACAAATTACAGTTTTACACATTCAGAGCCACTGTCTACAATTAAAAATGAGGAAACCATAGAGCCAGACAAACCCTATGAAAATGTTCTGTCCTCCAGAAGCCCTCAAAATAGTAACACTAGGGGTATGGAGGAAGTATCCGCACCTGGAGTTATTTCTGCCCTTTCAAAACAAGATTCTGATGAAGGGAGCGAAACTATGGCTTTAATAGAAGATGAGCATAATTTGGATAATACAATTTACATTCCTTTTGCTAGAAGCACTTCTGAAAAGAAATCATCACTTTCTAAGAGACTGTCCCCTCAGCCACAGATAAGAGCAGCTACAACACAGCTAGTTAGCAACAGTGGACTTGCTGTCTCTGGAAAAGAAAATAAACTGTGTACACCTGTAGTCTGTTCCTCTTCAACTAAGGAAACAGAATATGCACCTGAAAAACTTTCCAGAGCATCTGATATGAAGGACACACAGCTCCTCAATAAAATAAAGGAAGCAATTGGTAAGATCCCTGCTGCCACCAAGGAGCCAGAGGAACAAACTGCATGTCATGGCCCATCATGTTGTCTTAGCAACAGCCTTCAAGTGAAAGGCAATACTGTCTGTGACGGTAGTGTTTTCACTTCTGACTTGATATCTGACTGGAGCATCTCTTCATTTTCAACGTTCACTTCTCGTGATGAACAAGACTTCAGAAATGGCCTTGCAGCATTAGATGCCAACATAGCTAGACTCCAGAAGTCTTTAAGGACTGGCATTCTGGAGAAATGAATTCAGAAGAAAAGTCGTCGAGTGCTTCTTTTAAAACTAGAACTTGACTATATTGAATGTGTATTTTCTTTAATGAAATGATGTTTTATATTATTAATTATGTGTGAAGTAATACATTGTACAAGTAACAATTGTATTGTTGGGATATAATGACACTGAGGAGCTTATAAAAACAAGTCATCTTAAGAAGCTGACAATTGCTAGAAGAAGAAAGTTGTAGATAACTAGGAAATTATTGTAAGTAAGGTTTTATTTCAGTACTTAGCAATTAGAGTTGTTTTATTAAGATGTATCTGCTGGATTAGGGTACAGGTTGAAATAGTTCTGTGGTTGTCCTAAAAGATAATGGGAAAAGAATCTCTGGATGTAAGTTTTTCTGTTGAAACTGGAGGGTTTTTTTGTTTGTTTTTTTCTGTTTCAGTATACTTTTTTTTTTTAATAGCAATGTGTTTTATTAAACATGCTATGCGCCACAGGCTAGTGTTGTTGGTGAGATATATAAACATTTATTTAAAGAGAAAAGTTACCAGTATCTACACCTCTTAAAAAACATTGATTGGTCTAAAAAATATATAGATAACATCCTAAGGTAACATATGGCTTCTTAAAACTTGGGCACTTTTATTTGTTTTTATCCCAAATTCATGTTTTAAGGCCTTTAAAGAATAGTCAGACTGATAAGTGCTAACAGATAAGCTGTAGTTTGGGAAATTTATGGTTTTTTTTAAAATAAGATATGTTTATTTTGTCCTTATATTTAAACATGATGGAATTTGTAAATCTTGGCATTGATTGTAATTCTACCTTTTTGGAACAATTTTTTTTCCAGCATGTTAGCTGAGAATATTCTCTATTCTATAAATAATATGAAGTAGATTGGTCTCTCTGCTTCTCTATACCACGATTTCTTAGCTCAGTATCATCTCCCTTCATGTAAGCAGCACATTTTAACTCTTAGGAAGCTGAATGTTGTGTTATCACTAATACTTTGTACAGGTCACCTGCCTACTCTAATTGTCTTTAGTACTTGGACAGGCTTTATCATTAAAGAGTGTTCTCCTAGGTTTTTTTGTTTGTTTGTTTTGGGTTTTTTTTTTTTAGGTGTTAGTGCTACAGCATTTGAAGGACCCAGCTGTAGTCTCTTTGATATGTTCAGATTTTCCAGATAGAGATTTAAGTCTAAAAATTTATTAAGGGAATTCTAAACTATTTCACACAAGAGTCCATTAGCATCTTTAATTTTCTTTAGTATTTATGAATTAATTTATTGGCATCTTATTTTGAGGTAATAGGCCACAACTGTTTAACGAATAAGTTCAGAAATAAAAAATAATAAAACAAGAAAATTATGTCATCTGTCTACTCCCAAATATTTAACTTATTCATATGCAAAAGTAGAATCTTAAGATTACATGGTAATACAAGAAGATAGTCCTATTTGGCCCTTAAAATGGAACAGGCATCCTTATATGCAAAGGAAATTTATAAACTCTTGTGGGTTCAATTAATTAGTGATTGTTATAATCAAACTAATAGTTTAAAAAACAAATGAAACTAGAAATTGCTTCAGGGACCTTCAGCAGACGCTTAGTATTTGATGTAAGACATGCACATGAAATAGAAACATGAAAGAATTTGGTTAAATTTCAAGGTGGAATATGAACCTAGTACAATGGATGGAATAGATAGTGAGTTTTATAGAACTTTAGAGCAGAAGGAAGCCAAGAGTAGAAGAGGACCTAAAAGAGACAACTTCATTTGGATGAATACATAGGATTTGGGTAATCCTGTGAACAGCCTTAAATGTTTCCCCTTTAGAAAGTCAGTATCATCAAAATGTGGGGATTGATTGAATTTAGTATATTAGGATGGTGGTAGACCAACCTGACTGAAATAGAGGTGGGGAGGGGTGGTAATAAATGAAAAACACACAGTTAGAAGATTTGGGTCAGTTGTGGAATGTCTTCAGCTCCAGGCTGAGGAGTATCCATTAAACATTAAGTCACTGGAGTATTTGGGTATCTGGTGGTGGTGGTTTTTGTTGTTTGTTTTCAATTGAGGATTACCAGGTGAAGTTGGGTATTCTTAAAATGTCATAGAGTGATAGTAAATAGGAAGGATTAGAGGAGGGAGAGACTGGAGACCATTTAAAAAACTGTTGCAGTAGTTCAGACATAATCCTGTGGCAATAGAAGTGAAAAAGGAGAGGCAAATTGAAAATTTTTCAATCAGCTGGGTGACTTAATAGGAACTAAAGAGTATAAAAAAATCAAAGATGACTCCAAGGTTTTCAGTTTAATCAGTTTGAGACACACTAAGCAATGTCTAAAATGGAAAGTCAAGTTCTTAGTTAAGTTCTAAGTTGTCTTCATTAGAATAAAAAGGGGAGAAGGAGAGTGTCCATTCTCAGGCGTCTTTAGATCATCTCAGCAGGAGTCAGCATTACTGCCCCATCATAGTCTCCGAAAGGTCAGGCTGGTCCCAGATCCCAGCCCTCTCAGCCTTTTCAGATGTCCTAGAGTGCAAAAAGCGTATTAGTAGATCTCCAGAGTATCTCCTAACCTCTGACACACTGAAATTCGTGTCTCCTGATAGGTATTGAGCATGGAATGAGAACCATCCTGTGGCATTTTGTCACAATTTTACTGTCTTTGATCTGTGGAGGTAATGTACAACCTTTTACAATGAATTTAGTATTTGTGAACACCATTGAAGATAAAAGGTAGAATCTGATGCTATTGGACCAACTGTAGAGATCCTAGGGACAGGGCTAAAGAACCAAAGAAGTACTTAGCACATGTTCTTCCCTTATTCCCACCACCCCTGGAGTTTAGTAAATCAGAAACCTTTGCTTTTCACTAATGGTGGCATTTTACTTGTCAAGTGCCTTAAAAGTGCTAAAGGCCTGCTCCAACTACATGGAAAGTAGGGCAGCATTGTAAAACCTGCTTAGGTAAAAAGGGCGTGCAGCTTCATCACAGCTGACCAGTAGGTATCTAGTGCTCACATTCCCTCAGCTAAAGACTCATTCACTCAATGAATGAAATGAAAGCTCTAATGTGTGCCAGTTACATATTATAGGCTCTGAGAAGACAGCAATAAACAAGACAGACATTCTGTCTTTAAAGAGCTTATGATACAGTGGGACACAAGCCAAATCCCACTGGACTTCAGTCATATAGTAAGTTCTGTGAAGAAAATCAAGCAAGGTAAGGGAACAAAGAGTGATAACACTGGCTTAAGTTTTAAGTACTAGAGTAACAGGCCCCTTCTCAAAAATAATGTTTAAGGGTCCAGAATTTAAGCAACCACTAGGGAAAGTTGGGTTTGATTTGTAAGTTAACAGTCCCTTAATCATTTTTCAAATGTTAGTTCTAGACTTCCTTCTGCTCAGAATTGCTTAAACATGCGGATTCTAAGACTATAGCATGCCTTAACACACACACTACAGAGCCCCTTAACTTTTCTGGATATATTAATATTAGCACTTGTAGAGAACTGGTCACTATTTAAAGCTTTTGTCTTGAGCTCACCCTCCCATAGAATTACCAGAGATGATAAGATCTTAGACTTCTGAAGGGTTTAAAAGTTAACTTTTTGAAAGGACTATAGAAATAATCTTACTGTTACACCCAAAGAAAAGAACTGTTCTACGGTGATACTACTAGATACCTACTACTGGAAGATTCCAAGCACACCAGGGCTATTCCTTTTGCCTGGACTGCCTTTTGCCCAAGCTCCTCCTGACAAATTTTTATTTATTCTTGAAATCCACAGTACTACTTCTGTACCTTGTATATACTTCTAGTGATGCCTTTATCAGTTTACATATCAGCCTTTCCTACCCTCTACTCTTCTTGAGGACAGGGACCAGGATTGATTCATTTTCAACTGCTCTCATGACCCTTGGTGACTATCATATAGTTTGTACTTAATAACTGTTGTTGGACCTAACTAAATCTCTGCAGATGATCACCTAGGCATAACTTGATTTTCTGTTGGTGTTAAGTTCATGAAACAGCTTGCTAATAGCTTTATTATACACATCTAAGTTCCTAGCATTAGCCTTCCTGTGCCTTTTATTCTTTATTCAGTTACTAAGTTCTGAAACCAAATTCACTTACTGGTAAACATTTGCACACTGCTGCTTGTGCTGTAGAGAAGCCATAGATTCTTAAATATTTAGGATAGAAACTTTTTTTTTAACCATGACACTGGTGCAGAGTAATCTATCCCACCAGCCTGCCTCACCAGTTTTTGGGAGGGATGAATCTCAGCAGAGCACTGGAAAACTGCAAGACACTGTACAGTCTGTGACTTATGACAATATTTAAAGAGTCTTCACCATCCTGCTTACCCTCTTCTGATGTCCGCCAGTTTGTCAGTGAGTCCCTTAAAATGTAAATCCAGCAATTAACTTCAGATGTGATCTGATCCAGGTGGACGACAGTTAGATTGTCATTTTCCTATAATCTTATAGTAGTTTTAAAGTGGACAAAGCTTGAGTTGGCTATCTTAGCTATCTTAGCCATCATGCTGCAGGTCATATTAGGGCTGTAGTTAGTTTCCCGATAATATTCACACTGTCATTCTTGGTGTTGAGTGGTACCATGTTAGGGCAGCTGGGGCAGGAAGTCATGGGAGGCTGTTTCCATCTAGCTAGACATGAGCATTTCCTCGAAGACTAAGACTAACTAGTTAAGTGGTCTCAGCTGCTTCTAAAGGAAGAGCTCAAGTTTACCACAAACTCAGTGCTTGCTCTCCTTGAAGTCAGATCTGCTTTTAGAGACCATGAATAATGAAATATGAAAACTAGCATGTGGAAACTGAAACCAGACATATTTAAAGAAACTTGCTCAAGGCTGCACACGTAACACCTTAACCAGATGTGATTCTCAGTTGCCTTTCTTCATTATGTTGTCTCCCTGATGACAGCTCAGTCTCATGACCACTTGAACCTTTGGGGCTCCAAATCTGCCACCAGAACCTAGCTCTGTGCCATTCTGTTTCTACTAGCATGGTCTAATAATAAGGAATTCCCTCTGGGATTTATTGTAAGGATTAAATAAAATTACATGTGAAAATGTTTTGCAAACTACAAACATTACGTGGATGATAATTATTACTAATTACATGTAGTTGGTCTATGTGTATGTATGTGTGTGTACTATAATAGACACTTAAGGTTTACTTTTGCTTTATTAAAGGTACACAGTGTTCTTAAAATCTGTTTAGCATGAGGCATAATGCTAGTAAAACAATTTCCCCACCTGTCACTTGGCCAATTCCATCAAAGTCATTACTAAAACTTGTTTTGGCCGGGCGCGGTGGCTCAAGCCTGTAATCCCAGCACTTTGGGAGGCCGAGACGGGCGGATCACGAGGTCAGGAGATCGAGACCATCCTGGCTAACACGGTGAAACCCCGTCTCTACTAAAACTACAAAAAACTAGCCGGGCGAGGTGGCGGCGCCTGTAGTCCCAGCTACCTGGGAGGCTGAGGCAGGAGAATGGCGTGAACCCGGGAGGCGGAGCTTGCAGTGAGCTGAGATCCGGCCACAGCACTCTAGCCTGGGTGACAGAGCAAGACTCCGTCTTAAAAAAAAAAAATAAAAAAATAAAAAATAAATAAAATAAAACTTGTTTTAAAGTAGATGGGTTTTTCTCCCATCAACACTGGCATTCAAAGTGAGCTCTGACATTTCCAGGACCCCAGCATTATCTTCTGCTCAGCCCAAGGGTAAGAGGGCTCATTTCTCCACAGAAATCTCAAGAAGACATGGAGAAGAACACAAACCATCCAAGAGGAAAACTCAGTCCCTTTTGGAGCAAGAGACTTACGTTTGTTAAAATCTATAACAAGAAATGTTGTCAGCCACTCAGTAGGGAGCACACAGCCAAGGTACATATTTTCATCCCACCATCCTTTCCAGATTATTTTGCACTTGGCTGTGAACTCCAGGCCCAGAGTGGGGTAAGAGACCAGATTCAAATATTTTAAAAGTAAGGAGCTCCAAAACAAGCAGAACAGACCGTCTTGGAGGGTAGTAGTTTGTTTGAGGTTTGGCAAGAAGAAAGTAGTAAAGGAAAAATAATTTTCAAACCCAGAGTCTCAATGGATTAAGATAAAATTAATCTTTTCTCTTTTTTTTAGGTCAATCAATATGATTAGACTTGCCATCTTAGGATAGGGAGATGGAGCAATTGAAGATGAAACAAAAACTAGAGCAAATCAGTAAATCACATTTGAAAAAAATAGGTCTTCACTATTTAGATCAGTGAGCTATATTCTAACATCACCTTTCCCCAACGCAAAGCTTGTAATCATCGTTTCACTAGAGACTCAGTCCACCATCACCACCTCTTCCCTCCCCATATCCTAACCAGTCTACAAATCTGTCTGGTCAGATTTTTAAAATGATGATGACAAAACACTTAAAGCAACTTCTGTCAACTCCTAACATACCCAGAAAGGGTATGAGAATTTAAATTATAGTTTTGTATTATATCTTTGGCCAAAATTTGAGAAAATGCTATGGCATATTATTGATTGCTATAAAACACTGAAATAGGCAATGATATTTTAAGTTGGTGGGAAAGTTCACTTGAATAACATGGTGCATTAGAAGAGCAAGAGCAGTGGATCGAGTCAGGTGACCTAGTGATTCCGTCTTTATGTGTTATGTGACCTTCATTCATTTACAATTTATTAGCTGTCTGCTGTGTGCTACATACTGAGCATCTAAAGACAAGTAAGACAGTGTGCCTTTGAAGGGCCCAGAGCCCCAGTGCCTCCCAAATGAGGCACTACGATCTCAAAGACTCACTCCAGCTCAAAATGCTAAATTTTCCAAGAAGAAAGATCGCAACACCAAAGTAACTAGCCACGTGGCTCTGGTATGTCTTCCTACCACGTTGGTATCTTACAGAATTTTAGCTTTGGGTTGCTCTTTGTTTTTTACTTTCTTTCCTTCTTTCTTTCATACTAATACCATGGGTGCTCTCCATATTTATTTTTCTTTTTATTTTAATTTCAAAGAGTATCTTTGTGTGGTAACTCTGAGGACTTGAACATTTTTCTTTTACCCTCACATTTAAATTAAATAATTTACACTGGTTCTTAGTGGGAAGATGGTAATGTAAAGTTGCCCCTTTTCCCCTTTTGCAGAAACCAAGAAGAGTACAACTCTATTTGCAGGGAAACAAGGAGAGAGCTCTAAAACCAAACCACAAAATAGCTAGAGGGACTGGAAAAGCAGGAGTTACCAAGCAGGAGTGCATAGGAGAAGAGTGGATGCCATGGCTCCAGATAGCAGAAAAGGCTAGCAGACTACATTTCTCAAAGACGAACAGTTTACCCAGAGGTGAAAGGGTTTTTTAAAAAAAATTTTTTTTTATTGATGAGGTCTTGCTCTGTCGCCCAGGCTGGAGTACAGTGACATGATCAAATCTCACCGTAACCTCAAACTCCTAGGCTCAAGGCATCCTTCTGAATAGCTGAGATTACAAGAGTGTGCAACCAAGCCCACCTAATTTTTTTGATTTTTCTTTGTGTGTGTGTGTGTGTGTGTGTGTGTGTGTGTGTGTGGAGACAGGGTTTCACCATCTTGCCCAGGCTGGTTTTGAACTCTTGGGCTCAAGTCATCCTCATTCTTTGGCCTCCCAATGTGCTGGGATCTCAGGTATGAGCTACCATGCCCAGCCAGGAGAAGTTTTAAATCCTTGGTTTGTAACAGTGGGGAGAGGATCCACGGGCTTTACACAGATTGTGTGTTTGGAGATGGGGAGCATAGGTGCTATTCCCAAGTAGAAGAATAAACACCAAACAAATTAATGCATAAAACTCTAAATATTAAGGAAAATTCCAGTCCTCCTTACAAGCTTCCTACAAATAGCTGATCTAAGAAAACTTTCCTTAACTGCTTCAAAAAAAGTCCTCAAGAAAGACCAGCAGAGGATCTGTAGTAAAGTATTTTTAGGAAATAGGGGAAATAAATAGGAAAATATGACTGTAAACTAAAACCACTTATCAGGAAAACATTGCCATCAAGTAGACAAAAGTTGTGACTAAGTATTTGGTCATGAATGTTTATAATCGAATGAAACAGGTATTTATTGAAACCAAGAGTACTGAGCAGAGAAACCAGAGTCTAGGGCCAAGATGATCTGATAACAGGAGAAGATGAAGCAGGAGTTGACAGAACTTAGGGAAAAGATGGAAGGACACATTACACCATCTCAGAAATGAAAGCAAAATTGAAAGTAAGTCAAAGTAAAATAGATTAAACATAATAGTTTTGATACAAAATTCTAGGTTCAAACTTGTCCTCCCTTCAGCACTTCAGTTACTACACTAGTGCCTCCCAGCTCTAAGCATGGCTACTAAGAAATGTGTCATGGAGCAGATCCTTGTTGCTTTGTAGGTGACATAATTTTCCCCTCTAGAAACCTGTAGAATTTTCTGTGGCTTTGATCATCTTAAATTTCACTGTAATGGATATGGGAAGTTTTGATCTTTAATGTCTCCTGTTAATGCTCTGTGAGTTGCCTAAACCAGTGGTCTTGCATATTTTTCTAGTTCTGGAAAACTTCAGTCATTATTTCTTTAAATATTTCCTCCTACTACTTTGTTTTTCTCTCTTCTATGATTTCTATTACACTTCCATTTGAAATTTTCATGTCTGGTAACTTTTTTTTTTTTTCATTTCCTTGTCTATTCTTAACTCTTCTGGAATAAGTTTCCTGATGTGATCTTTCATCTCATTCATTGGTTTTTCAGCTATCCCCATTCTGCAAATCAATTCATGTGTTGAGTTCCTAATTTCAACTGTTATATTGTTCATACAGTATGGTTTTTTTTTTTTTTTTTGTAATTGCTTTTTCCTGCTTCATATTCCCAATACTTTCCCTTATTTTGTTAAATGTGTTTATTATGTATATTTTAAATTCAGGTCTGCCTGGTCCATTGATTCTGATACCTTTAGCATGGACTGTTAAGCATGTGCACGTGGTTTACATTATCTTGGGGAGTATCAGCTACCTGAACAGATAATGTATACCTGGGAAGGAAGACTGAAATCCAGAATCCAACTGAGACCCTTCTGATGAGTTATTGAGTGTATGTGATGTGGGGTGGTGGTTGTATTGATAGGAAATACTCCTTAGAGTGTTGACCTCTGTTACTTGAGTCTGGGTTTGATCATTCCCTGTTTCCTGTATCTTTTTTTTTTTTTTTTTTTTTTTTTTCCCTGAGCTCTACTCATTTTTCAAGAGCTTCTTCCCAGGCCGGGCGCGGTGGCTCAAGCCTGTAATCCCAGCACTTTGGTGGGAAGGCCGAGACGGGCGGATCACGAGTCAAGGAGATCGAGACCCTCCTGGCTAACACAGTGAAAATCCCGTCTTCTACTAAAAAATACAAAAAAACTAGCGGGCGAGGTGGCGGCGCCTGTAGTCCCCAGCTACTCCGGGAGGGCTGAGGCAGGAGAATGGCGTAACCCCCGGGAAGGCGGAGCTTGCAGTGAGCTGAGAATCCGGCCACTGCACTCCAGCCTGGGCGACAGAGCAAAGACTCCGTCTCAAAAAAAAAAAAAAAAAAAAAAAAAAAGAGCTTCTTCCCATAGGATTGGAACAGGGATTAGGCCTGCTCAGGGGTTCAGACATTCTTCTGCACCTGTTGTTAGCCACTCTTCAAGCCCTGCCACAAGGCAACTCAAATACTCAGTAGCTCTGGCCTGAATACTGCTCTTCTGCCCCCCAGAAGTGAGAGGTGAGCAATGACTCGTTCAGAACAATGTAGGGGAGAGAAGAAAATGCAGGGAGAATGATGTTCCCCAGTCCAACTTCTGCCTGGCCACCTTCTATTTTAGGCTGACATTTCCTATATACCCACTGGTAATCAATCATTTCCTGTCTCCCCAAAGGTTTCTTAGTAGTTTTATGGTATATTCTGTTATCCATTATTAACTTGCCTGTCACTTCTGTAGCATTTCCATGGTGGGTTCTGAAAGACTAGCAACCCAGGTTCATTTGCCATCTTGTGCTCCCCACTAATGTGTAATGTTACCTCTGCGTCACTCACCCAGTTCCCCTTTATCTGTGGGTCTGTTTATTCTCTCTGTCTCTCTCATCTGTTTTACCTGTCTCTGTGCAATACCATACTTTTAATTATTGCAGATTTATAATGTCTTCATATCAGGTAAAATGATCCTTTCTCCCCCCATTCATCTTCAAAATTGTCTTTGTCTATGCTTGGGCCTTTACTCTTCTGTGTGAAGGACCAGTTGATCAAATTCTGTGACAAATTCTCTTGAGATTTTATTAGAATTGCTTAGAATTTATAGGTTAATTTGGATAATTGCAATTTTTATTATATTGAAACCTCCAACCCATTAGTATTGTATAATGCTCCATTTACTTACTCCATAAAAATCTTGTTAAACTTTTATAGAATTTATTCCTAAGTACCTTATAGCTTTTGTTACACTTGCACATCCCAGGGTTTTTTGTTTTTTTTTTTTTCTTTTTTTCCACAATGAAAAGACCTTTAGTTTGTTCCTAATCACATATAAGTAAATCCCCCCTGAAATCCCACCATCATGAGATTAACGAGTTGGTTATCCTTTTAAGCATTCTTTATACATGCACATAAAAATACACAAGTAATTCTATACATATATAGGATCATATCATGCTTTCTATTTTTTTCATCAACACCTTCTTTCACCACCTTCTCTCCTCATACTAGTCCCTTTCCCATGCCCTAGCCACACACCTGCAACCTATCATCATAACCTAATGGGTGACTGTCACTGTTTTCTCCATGCTCATGAAGTCATATAGGTCCATGATTTACATAGACTTCAGAGACAGCTGGTCGTTGTTTCACAAAAATGGGATCATATTTAACTTTTCTGTATTTTGATTTTCTGACTTAGAAGTACCTTAGGGAAATCCCTCTAGATGACTAGGAAGTCATCTAGTATGGATCTAATTTATTCTCTTCAATGGCTAGTTAGTATTCCATGATATGGAAATATTATATAATGCATAATTCATTCAACTATTTTGTTCAGTTATATATAATGCGAAATAGCTATTTTAAGTAGAAAGAGATTTAACATAGGGAATTTGGGACTTATGAAATCACTGGAGGTGCCCAAGTAGCAGGCTCCAGGCTGGGTCTCAAGGAATCATGCCCACAACAGTCCTACAGACCTTTCTCTCCAAGAGAACTGCCGTCTCTGTCACATTCCAGAAGCTGCTGTTCCAGCTGCTGGCTTTGGAACCACACTACCTTAGCTGCAACTTGAGGATCAGGAGGCTACCACAGGAACTTTTTACTCCGGACCTACATTATGTCTGTCAGATCTGCACTAGTGCATCTGGAAAGATTAAATCACAATCTAAAGTCCTAGCTTTGCGGGAGACTTGGAAATATGTCTTTAGCTTTCCAACCTCTGCAAAATAGACACACAAGAAAGGGGTTGTTAACTAAACAGAGAGTGGGCCAGTCTACCAAATCTATTGCTGGGAGCATTCACTTTGTTTCCAGTTTGGGGTCTCCTATGAACGCTGTCACACAATTGCCATAAGACCTCATATGTGTTTCTACTGCTATTTCTAAGGAATAGAATCCCAGGAGTAGAACTGCTGAACCAACAAATACACTTATTTTAAAATATAGATCTTGCCAAATTGCCTTCTAAAAATGTTGTAACACTTTACACTTTTGTTATAAATGTGTGAAAATTTCCTTCATATATACCACCAGTAATAAGCAATAGATGCTGTGGCTTGGCGTGTGTGTGTGTGTGTGAGTGTGTGTGAGTGTGTGTGTGTGTGTGTCTGAAAAATAATACTTTTTATTATGGAGAATTTCAAGCATGCACAAAAGAGGCAAATAGTCTAGTGAACTCCTGTGTGTCCATCAGCCAGCCCAATAACCATGGCCAAACCTGCCCCATCCAATTTCTTCTGTTTCATTTTGCTTTAAAGCACGTTCCTGATGCCTTATTATCTCATCCATAAATATAAGTATAAATGTATTTCTAAAACACAGAAACAGAAAACCAAACACTGCATGTTCTCACTCATAAGTGGGAGTTGAATGATGAGAGCACATAGACACAGGGAGGGGAACATCACACACCAGGGCCTGTCAGGGGATGGGGGGAAAAGGAGAGAGAGCATTAAGACAAATACCTAATGCATGTGGGGCCTAAAACCTAGATGACGGGTTGATAGGTACAGCAAACCACCATGGCACATGTATACCTATGTAACAAACCTGCACGTTAAGCACATATATCCCAGAACTTACAGTAAATTTTTTTTAAAAAAAGGTAAGCACAATATTATCATATCTTAAAAAATTAACAATAATTATTCATTAAATAGCCAGTGTTTACATCTTATTTGAGGTACACAAATTGCAATTTATGTCTTTTATGTCTCTTTTAACAAATTGTCTCCCCTGCCATATTCTTTTTCCCCCATACAATTTATTTGTTGAAGGAACCAAGTTTTTGGTGTGTAAAGCTTCCCACAGTCTGAATTTTGCAAGTTGCATTTCTATGTTTTGGTGGAAGATTTTCCTCATCCTTATTGCCTGTGAATTGTTAATGGAATCTAAAAACTTGATCAGATTCAGATTTGATTTTTATGGCAAGAAGAATTCAAAGGCAGTGACTGTTTCTGGATCAAGAGTCACACAATGTTTGGTTGTCTCTCTCTTTGTGATGTTAGCAACCATTGATGCTCAGTACCCAGACCTATTAGTTAGCTAGGATTGCAAAATGGTGACAGTCTAAATCTACTCTTTTTCATTTGTAAGGTGTACTGTCTATAAAGAAAAACTTTCTCACCTCTGCTATTTGGTTGCCCAATAGTATAGTTCATATAAATAAAGCAACATAAATGGTTGATTCTTTCCCATTATTTACCAGTTTTCAAAATAATGAATCGGTTCCTTAGCATCCTTTAATGATGACTGCTTTTTTAAGTATCATTATGAAGTAATGGATGGATTAAACTTCTTTGATGCGTTTCAATCCATTGCAGGTATGATTTTCATTGATACTTACATTGTCCCATGTTTGATCTTTGGAAGCTTTACTATGGCTGTTATTTATGTTTGCCAGTGTGATGGGTATTGTGATTTTTTTGTTACTTTTATTTTTATTTCTCTGATTTCTAGTGAACTTGAATCATATTCATATGTTTGTTTGGCCTTTTGATACTACTCATTAGTAAGTTGTTTGTATGCTTTGCACCATTTTCTAATCAGTTGTGTCAGTTGTTGGTCATCATCTTATCAGTTTTTAAGGGTGCTTTGTGTAGAAAGTGATCCTTTGTATGAATATAGTAGCACAAACATTTTTTCAGACATATTGACTGCTATTAACTTTGTTTATAGTACTATTTGCCATACCAAAAAAGTGATTTATAAAAGGCTGAGTATGCCTATCTTTTATTCTATAGTTCTTGGTAAGGAAAGTCTCCCCAAACCATAGTGTGTACATATAATCCCCTAGATATTTTTCTTCAACTTAATTTTTTTTTTACATTTAACTGTTTAATATATTTGCATTTATTTTTGAATGTAGTTTAAGATGGCAGTTCAACACTTTCCTTTCAAGTGAGTAGCCAGTTGTGTCTGCATAGTGAAAAAAAAAAAGTTCAACTTTTTTCCCATTGAACTACCACTCTGAAATACATTTAAAGAGTAACTACATTGTAATCATTAATTATTCTGTTTCAGAAATATATTTTATATTCTTACCAATGCTATATTGAATTGAATTTATAAGTGTTATAGTATCACTGATACCTTAGTAAGCCCCCCTGTATACTCTTCTTTTTTTATTTTATTTTATTTTGAGATGGAGTTTCTCTCTTGTCCAGGCTGGAGTGCAATGGCATGATCTTGGCTCACCACAACCTTCACCTCCTCGGTTCAAGTGATTCTCCTGCCTTAACGTCCCAAGTAGCTGGGACTACAGACACTTGCTACCATGCCCGGCTAATTTTTTTGTATTTTTAGTAGAGACGGGGCTCCACTGTGTTAGCCAGGATGGTCTTAATCTCCTGACCTTATGATCTGCCCGCCTCAGCCTTCCAAAGTGCTGGAATTACAGGCATGAGCCACTGCGCCTGGCCTACTCTGTCTTCTTATATTTTTTGTAGTTTTACTAGCTATTATTTGGCAATTCTTTCTCTATATAAACTTTAGAATCATTTTATCTAATTCCAATAAAAACCCTGTTGGAATTCTAATTGGAACTACATTAAATTAATATATTAAAATTTCTGGAATTAACAGTTTTATATTAAGTATTTTCTTCCAGGAACATGATATGACTTTAAATCTATTCAAATATTTTGTGTCTTTTAATAGCTTTTCTCCAATTAAAAAAAATGTAAGACTAGAGTTGATCTTGTTAAATTTATAAGTATTTAAAACTTTTGGCACTATCTTAATCTGAATAGATTTTTATTAGCAACATGAATTATTATGTAAACATAAGAAAGAACTTTCCAGATAAAATGTCCAGTCACTGGAATTTATAACTGAGTTGAAGGCTCCCTCTCATATTACCAGGAAGGAAAAGTGGATATACACCTTTCTAAGACTGTTCAGTTGTGGTCTTGCTGAGAGATGGGGGAAGGACCAGAGGAGCCCTGGAAGACCTACTCAGAAAAGGAATCTGGAATGTTGCCATTTTAGGCAGCCTCCTAATGTCAGGCTTCTGTTAATGTGAGGGCTCTTGACTTAATTAGCCAGTTTTTCCAGTGGGTACATGGGTGTGTGCGAGACCATTAGAAAACATGCTGGGATAATTCAGAGCAAAAAATTCCCAAAGTATTTCTTCTTTTTTCTTTCTCTCTTAAAATTCCATTTTGTTGTTATGATATTGTTTGGTTGTTTTGTTTTTGCAATTAATAGCTTTTATTTCCACAGATAAGTCATGCAATAAATGTATTTCTTAATCCACATTGTGTCAAGCTCTCCATTTATTGCTTGGATATATAGAAAAAGCCAGACCTAGTCCTTGTCCTCGAAGGCTTGCAGTCTATTTGAGGATACACAAATGGATTACTCAGTATGAGGCACATGTTATTGGAGCACAGAGGAGAGACATCTTAATCAAACTGGTGAGGTTCAGTCAATTTCACAGATAATGGATCATTCAAGCTTGGAAAAGACTAATGAGTCCTGAACTACCAAGGCGTGTTCAGAAAATAGTGAGGTGCTCCCATGGCTGGAGTTGACGTTACGATGAGTAACTACAGAAGAACCCAGAAAAAAGATGAGGAGTTTGGTCAGCTGCAGACGTTTACAGAGGAGACTTCCATTGGCAGATTTATGTTGAAGAAAATCCTTCTATCAGCATGGATTAGAGGGGCAAGACTGAAGACAGGAAGCCCAGTTGGAAGGCTGCCACAATAGCCTAAGGGACAGGTAAGGCAAGTTATAGTGAGAACTGGAGAGGAGAGGAGTTTGCCATCTGCATAGGTAGGAAATCTCATGGGCAACTGATGAGGCAAAGGGAATGCAAAAGGACCAAGGTTTCTAGCCAGGACTGCTGGATGGGTGTCAGTGTCGTTAACCTGGGAGCCAGGAAGCTGGGCAGGTTTCCCGGGGACGAGGGAAAGACGGCAATATTGGACATGAATTCCAGGTGAAGAAGTCCAAAATCTGGTTACTCAGAAGAAATAGACTAGAGATTTACATTTGAGGATCACTGGTGGTATCTGAAACCATGTGAGGGCATGAGATGGGTTAGGAAGCATGCAGAGCTAGGGTGGAGTACTCAAGGCTTAGTTAATGTTCTTCTATACCAAAGCAGTTATCAAGGACAACTTAAGCTAGCAGATGAATGCTTTCTACAACAGAACTAAGAACCTCTGATAAGTTTTTAATTCAGAAGCTAAACTGATGAAACAATAAACATCTTAAAGTCAGAAAAGCTAATAAATGAGCTCTTTCAATTTATACTTCTACTCAAGTACTACTTGTTAAAATAACTTCTGACTTTGTTAATAAACAGTTGTAAACATGAATGCAAAAAACTAGATGAAAATGTACTGGGGTCCTGGCATGGAGGGTGAGGCCTGTAATCCCGGCACTTTGGGAGGCCAAGGAGGGCAGATCACTTGAGGTCAGGAGTTTGAGACCAGTCTGAGCAACATGGGGAAACCCAGTCTCTACCAAAAAAAACCAACCAAACAAACAAACAAACAAAAAAACTACAAAAATTAGCCGGGCATGGTGGCAGGCACCTGTAATCCCAGCTACTCAGGAGACTGAGGCATGAGAATCACTTGAACCCAGGAGGTGGAGGCTGCACGAGCCAAGATTGTGCCACTGCACTCCAATCTGGGTGACAGAGCAAGACCCTGTCTCAAAGAAAAAAAAACTTACTGGGATATTCACAAGTGCTGGATTCAACCTTAAGTTTTTCACTTCACACCTGCTTAGGATTCATCAGGTATAGATAATCCGAACCACCATCTCAATCCTCCACTCACCTGTAAGTTCCCTTGGATTGCACCACCTCTCCAGCTGCCACTCATCATGTCTGCCTTGGCTGGGACCATGGGTCACAGCTCACAGTCTCTCCAACCTGGCATTGAATGAAGACTGCACAGATAGAGGTTACCAAAAAAGAGGCAATGCAGAATAATGGAAAAAATTTTAGTCCACCAGGGACCAGAGAACTGAGTTTGGCATGGCGTGATTAAGTAATTGGTACTCCACAGAAAAGTACTCACCATTTGTACATTTATTCTGTGTCAAACGCTCTGCTAATATGCTTTGCAATGTGCCCTCTTGTGCAGCCCTCATAACAACCTTATGAAGTGGATGAGGTTTATTTATCTCATTTGTATCTGTTTTTTAACAATTAGGAAATTCAGGTTCAGAAGAAATTAAGTCACTTGTGCAAAGTCACATAGCTAGTTAATAACAAAGCTCCAGTGACTCAGATGTTAACACTATAGTCCCTCCACACAAACAATTTGAGGTAGAAATGCACAACTTATCCTCTACCTTCTACTTTGTCTTTTGCAAAACAAGGGATTTTTCATAGATGATATCATCTGGCTATAGATTCTCATTCTGTAGAAAATTGAGTTTACAGAATTTGTGTACATCAGCGGTCTTACATATAAAATATCTCCAGATTTACTTTATAGAGTAGATAGATTTCTCAGCCATGATTTGCATGTGTTCATTTTGTCTGTAAATGTGGTCTTTGCTGTGCTGGGTTTTCAGATCGCTTCCCTCTCCTCTGCCCAGGTCACCTGTTGTTTCTAAGATAAACCTCTACAGTGTGGTTAGAATGGAGGTATAGGGCTGTTGAGGGTAGCAAATGGAGAACCTATAGGTTTATAAAAGTAGAATATGAAGGAAGGATGACAGATAGAATGTAAAATAATAGAATGTAATCCCGAGTCCGTATTTGTTTATGTTGTTATTTCTATTCTTTCAGACTTTTAAAAACTGTGGATTTAAGTGTTCTGCAAAGTCTTACACAAAATCCCAATACAGTACATGAACTACAGAAAAGCAGAACTGCTCTGAACAAGGAAGAGGTGGGAGATCTGAGTTCTGGTCCCAGCACCCACTTCATCAACTCCAGCCACCTCCTTGGAATCCGGGGTTCTGCAGCTTGAAATAATCAATTTGGATTTTAAACTTACTTGTAACATAATAACAATCATAGGAAGTTTAAAATAATATTTTGTACTAAATTTTAGAATTATTATAATAAGTGATCTAATAAAACAGTCTTTTCCTGAAAGATGCCCAGTAAATTCTCAATAGAAGTTACTTAAGGAATTATAGGGTGTGGCTGTGGGGAAGACAATAGATACATTTTATTTTCTACCTTCTACACTGTTTGTTCTTTCCCTTTTTCTTGCAGTTAGCATTTATATTTTTATGGTTAAAATATTAATTTAAACTTTTTTCAGATTTTGATATTCTCATTAGTGGCATTTTTTTTTTTTTTTTTTTTTTTTTTTTTTTTTGAGACCGAGTCTTGCTCTGCCATCCAGGCTGGAGTGCAGTGGCCGGATCTCAGCTCACTGCAAGCTCCGCCTCCCGGGTTTACGCCATTCTCCTGCCTCAGCCTCCCGAGTAGCTGGGACTACAGGCGCCCGCCTCGTTGCCCGGCTAGTTTTTTGTATTTTTAAGTAGAGACGGGGTTTCACCGTATTAGCCAGGATGGTCTCGATCTCCTGACCTCGTGATCCGCCCGTCTCGGCCTCCCAAAGTGCTGGGATTACAGGCTTGAGCCACCGCGCCCGGCCTCATTAGTGGCTTTTTAATAAGAGAGACTCGGGTTGAAATCCCAATGCCATCACTTACCAGCTGTATGATTTTATCTCCTCTTAAATGCAGGTGGGAGGTGGGGAGTAATTACAGAATTTTGGGGTGCTGATCTAAAGTTGATGACAATTGTAAAGACTTAGTACTTGGGTATGTAATACATTTTTCCTGCCCCTGCCCATATGACTTTTCTGTACTTTAAATTGCTATTATCTTATGTATTATCCTTATGTAATAGGAAAAGTTAACCTTTGGTTAATACATAAGATAATAAGATTTAAAGAATAATACATAAGATAACAGGATTTAAAGTACAGAAAATCAATGTACAGTGAATATTTATAGGAACAAATCTACAAATCATATTTTAAGGCTGGTATGTCTGTATTTTCATATGTTAATACTCCTGGTCAAAGAACTGATTTTTTTTTTAAAGATTTTAACCCTCTCCCACCCCCACCAGCATCTGGTAACTACCATTCTACTATCTGCTTCTGTGAGTTCAACTTTTAAATGTTCTACATGTAAGTGAGATCATGTGATATTTGTTTTTCTGTGCCTGCCTTATTTCATGTAACATAATGTCCTCTAGGTTCACCCATGTTGTTGCAAATGAAGGATTTTCTTCTTTTTGAGATTGGATAGTTTTCCATTGTGTGTGTATATATACCATGTCTTAGTCTGTTTCTGTTGCTTATAATAGAATACCTAAAACTGGGTAATTTATAAATAAAAGGTATTCATTTATTATAGTGTGGAAGCTGAGAAGTCCAAGGTCAAGGGGCCTCATCTGGTGAGAGCCTTCTTGCTGGTGGGGTCTCAGCAGAGTCCCAGGGCAGTCCGGGGTATCACATGGCAAGGGGGCTGAGCATGCTAGTCCTCTTCTTATAAAGCCACCACTCCCATGATCACCCATTAATCCATTAACCTATTAGTCTATTAATCGATGACCCAAACACTTCTTAAAGACCGCATCTCTTAACACTGCCACATTGGCGATTAAATTTCAACATGAGTTTTGGAGAGGACAGATATTCAAACCGTAGCACCACATTTTATTTATTCATTTATTTGCTGATGGACACTTAGGTTGATTCCATATCTTGGCTACTGTGAATAATGCTGCAATGAGCATGGGAATGCAGCTATCTCTTCAACATAGTGATTTCATTTCTTTTGAATATATACACAGAAGTGGAACTGCTGGATCATATAGTAATTCTACTTTTAGTTTTTTGAAGGGCCTCCAAACTGTTTTCCATAATGGCTGTACCAATTTACATTCCCACCAACAGTGTATAAGGGTTCCCTTTTCTCCACAAGAGAGTAATCTCTAAACAAATAATTAGCCTTTCGAACACAAAAGCAAACTGAAGCACAGTTGTCTAATATGCAAATTGTTTTGTTTGCTGGGGGTTTTACCTAGGCTGTCAGTAGTTGTCTGGTCCCACATTAGAATTACTGGGGAAATAAACAAAAAAATTATTCCCCAGGCTTCATCCTAGACTAACTGAATCAATTTCTGGAGGTAAGACCCAGGTATAGATGTTTTGTTTTGTTTTGTTTTGTTTTGTTTTTTTGTTTAAAGCTCTGCAAGTGAGTCCGTTGTGCAGCTAGACTTGAGAACCAGCAGGCTTTTAGCCTTAGCCCACCAATGCTGATCTAGGTAGATTTAGTACATTCATTAGCTAAGGTGAGCTAATATATTATTCAACACCCATCTAAGATTAATAAATTGTGACTTCTTACCGTCTTTTCCTTCCCTTTCCTTCTCCTTTGGCTTATTTATTTATTTATTAACAAGGACCAAGCAGTGAAGGGGGCCAAGCCAGAGAAGGGATTCAGAGACAGGAAGGAAGTGCAGCGGATGTGCATAGACGGATGGGAGATCCAGGCTTGCAGAATAAACCTCTTGCAAAGGTAGTAAAAATAAATGGGCACCCCCTCCCCACCAAGCCACCAAGCCAAGGAAAATTTTCTACAACTAATGTCACTTTGGGGCAGTGAGAGCTAACTTACATTGTTTCAAAAGGCCTAAGGAAACAGACAATTTCTCACTGAAGGAAATTGATTTTGTCTTGACACACCAGACATTATGTGCTAGGTTTATGTGTTTGGACCATGGTCGTCTTCAGGTATTTGTGCAGATCCTCTTTGTCTCTAGTCACTAGCCAGAGTTTAGGGGAACTGGTATAATCTAGCCCCCACTAACTCTTCAAACTGACCAGCTCGGGCTCCTTTTTAGAACAAGACTCCAAACTAAGGAGAAATTTTAGAAGTAGAATAAAATGTACGTAATAGGAAATGATACAAACCAACTTACAAAATCAGTTGTATTTATGTATATTAGCAATAAATAATCTGAAAAGAAATTAAGAAAGCAATTCAATTTTCAATAGCAAAAAGGATAAAATATTTAGGAATAAATTTAACCAAGGAAGTGAAAGACTTGTACACTGAAAACTATAAAAGATTGCTAAAAAGAAATTAAAGAAGACATAAATAAATGAAAGACATTCTGTGTTTATGTATTGGAAGACAATAGTGTTATGATGACAAATATTACCCAAAGTGATCTACAGATTCAATGCAATCCCTATTAAAATCCCAATGTTTTTGCAGAAATAAAAGGAACCCATTCTAAAGCCCATATGGAACCTCAGAGATCCCCCAGTAGCTAAAACAATCTTGAAAAGAACAACAAAATTGAAGGTTTCATACTTCCTGATTTTAAAACTTACTACAAAGCTACAGTAATCAAAACAGTGTGGTACTGGCATAACGACACATATACGGGCCAATGGAATGGAATGGAGAGTCCAGAAATAAATCCTTGCATTATATAGTCAGCTTATTTTCAACGAGGGTTGAAACCAATGGGTAAACAACAGTCTTTTCAACAAATGGTGGTGGAAAAACTGGATATTCACATGCAGAAGAATAAAGTTGGACCCTTACATTATACCATATGCAAACATTAACTCAAGATAGATGAAAGACCTAAATTTAAGAGCTAAACTGTAAAACTCTTAGAAGAAAACATAGGGAAAATTTTATGAAATATTGGATTTAGCAATAGTTTCTTCGGTATGACATCAATAACATAATCAACAAAGCAACCTATAGAATGAGAGAAAATATTTGCTAATCATATATCTAGAAAAGGATTACTAGTCAGAATATATAAATAACCCTACAATTTAGTAACAAAACAACTGAATTTTAAAATGGGAAAAGGAATTCGATAGACATTTCTCCAAAGAAGATACTCAAAAACGATGCTCCACAATTTTAGTCATTAGGGTAATGCAAATCAAAATTACAATGGAATACCACTTTATACCTGCTAAATTGACTACTATCAAAAAATAGAAAATAATATATATTAATGAGGATGTGGAAAAACTGGAACCCTTGTGCATTGCTGGTGAGAATGTAAAATGGTACAGCCATTGAAACAGTTTGGTCGTTTCTCAAAAAAGTTAAAAAATAGACATTATATGACTCAGCAATTTCATTCCTAGGTATGTTTTATTTTAAAAAGAATTGAAAATGGTGAAACAATACTTGTATGCCAATATTCATATTATGCATTATTCATAGTAGCCAAAATGTAGACACAACCCAAATGTCCATTAACAGATCAATGGATAAACAAAATATGCTAGATGTGAATATTACTCATCTATAAAAAATGAAGTTTTGATATATTCTACCTGGATAAACCTTGAATACATTATGCTAAATGAAATTAGACAGACACAAAAGGACAAATATTATATGATTACACTTATATGGGGTATCTAGAATAGGCACATTGATAGAGACAGAAAGTAGAATAAAAGTTACCAGCTGTTGGAGGGAAGAGGGAATGAGAGATGTTTCTTAATGTGTACAAAGTTTCTGTTTGAAATTATGACAAAGGTCTGGAAATAGATAGTTACACAATGTGGTGAATGTACCTAACGTCACTAAATTGTACACTTTAAAAATGGTTAAAATTGGCTGGGCACAGTGGCTCATGCCTGTAATCCCAGGACTTTGGGAGGCCAAGGCGGGTGGATCATGAGGTCAGGCGATTAAGACCATCCTGGCTAACATGGTGAAACCCCATGTCTTCTAAAAATACAAAAAATTAGCCAGGTGTGGTGGCACGCACCTGTAGTCCCAGCTACTCAGGAGGCTGAGGCAGGAGAATCACTTGAAACTGGGAGGCAGAGGTTGCAGTGAGCCGAGATGGAGCCACTGCACTCCAGCCTGAGCAACAGAGCAAGACTCCATCTCAAAAACAAGTTAAAATTATACATTTTGGGTTATGTATATTTTGCTACAATAAAAAAGTGAAAAAATTAGCATGACAGGGATGAGTTGTGAAATGGTTTGAATTTGTGTCCCCACCCAAATCTCATGTTGAATTGGAGGAGGGGGCTGGTGGAAGGTGATTGGATAATGGGGGTGGATTTCCCCTGTGCTGTTCTTGTGAAAGTTTAGAAAATTTGCAGCCTGACCATATGGTAGTAAAGAAAAACCCATTTTCTTGACAGAAAGTCAAGCTGGCTGCAGAAATTTGCATAAGTGAAGTGGAGCCAAATATTAATAGTCAAGACAATGGAGAAAATGTCTCCAGGGCATTTCAGAGACCTTCATGGAAGCCCCTCCTACCAGAGGCCTGGAGGCCTAGGAGGGGAAACTATTTTGTGGGCCAGGTCTCCTACCACAGGCCTGGAGGCCTAGGAGGGGAAACTATTTTGTGGGCCAGGTCTAGAGCCCGGCTGCTCTGTGCAGCCTCAGGACATAGCACACTGCGTCCCAGCTGCTCCAGCTTCAGCTATGACTAAAAGGGGCCAAGATACAGCTCAGATCATTGTTTCAGAGGGTGCAACCCCCAAGACTTGGCAGCTTCCATGTGGTGATGGGCCTGGGGGTGCACAGAAGGCAAGAGTTGAGTTTTTGGGAACTGATATGCTTTGGCTCTGTGTCCTCACCCAAATCTCATCTTATAGCTTCCATAATTCTCACACGTTGTGGGAGGGACCCAGTGGGAGATGATTAAATCATAGGGGCAGGTCTTTCCTGTGCTTTTTTCATAATAGTTAGTGGGTCTCACGAGAGCTGATGATTTTAAAAATGGGAGTTTATCTGCACAAGTTCTCTCTTTGCCTGCTGCCATCCATGTAAGATGTGACTTGCTCCTCCTTGCCTTCTGCCATGATTGTGAGGCCTCCCCAGCCATGTGTAACTGTAAGTCCATTAAACTTCTCTTTCTTTCCAGTCTTGGGTATGTCTTTATCAGCATTGTGAAAATGGACTAATACAGTAAATTGGTAACAGTAGAATGGGGTGCTGCTGAAAAGATACCTGAAAATGTGGAAGCAACTTTGGAACTGGGTAACAGGCAGAGGTTGGAACAGTTTGGAGGGCTCAGAAGAAGACAGGAAAATGTGGGAAAGTTTGGAACTCCCTAGAAACTTGTTAAATGGCTTTGACAAAAATACTGATAATAATATGGACAATGAAATCCAGGCTGAGGTGGTCTCAGGTGGACATGAGGAACTTGTTGGGAACTGAAGCAAAGGTGACTCTTGTTATGTTTTAGCAAAGAGACTGACAGCGTTTTACCATGGCCCTAGAGATTTGTGGAACTTTGAACTTGAGAGAAGATTTAGGGTATCTGGTGGAAGAAATTTCTAAGCAGCAAAGCAGTCAAGAGGTGACTTAGGTGCTGTTAAAGGCATTCAGTTTTAAAAGGGAGGCAGAGCATAAAAGTTCAGAAAATTTGCAGCCTGATAACGTGATAGAAGAGAAAATCCCATTTTCTGAGGAGAAATTCAAGCCTGCTCCAGAAATTTGCATAAGTAACAGGAGCCGAATGTTAATCCCCATGACAATGGGGAAAATGTCTCCAGGCCACGTCAGATACCTTTGTGGCAGCCACTCCCATCACAGGCCAGGAGGCCTAGAAGGAAAAAGTGGTTTCATGGACCAGGCCCAGGATCCCTGTGCTATGTGCAGCCTGGGGATTAGGTGCCCTGTGTCCCAGCTGCTCCAGCTGTGGCTAAAAGGGCCAATATGGAGCTTGGGCTGTGGCTTCAGAGGGTGCAAGCCCAAAACCATGGCAGCTTCCACATGGTGTTGAGCCTGCAGGTACACAGAAGTCAAGAATTTAGGTTTGGAAACCTCCACTTAGATTTCAGAGGATGTATGGAAATGCCTGGATGCCCGGGCAGAAGTTTGCTGCAGGGGCAGGGCAGTCATGGAGAACCTCTGCTAGGGCAGTGCAGTAGGGAAATGTGAGGTCAGAGCCCCAGTGCAGAGTCCCTACTGGGGCACTGCCGAGTGGAGCTGTGAGAAGAGGGCCACTGTCCTGCAGATCCCAGAATGGTAGATCCACTGACAGCTTGCACTGTTCACCTGGAAAACCACAAACACTCGATGCCAGCCCATGAAAGCAGCCAAGAGGGAGGCTATATCCTGCAAAGCCACAGGGGCACAGCTGCCCAAGTCCATGAGAACCCACCTCTTGCATCAGTGTGACCTGGATGTGAGACATGGAGTCAAAGGAAGACATTTTGGAGATTTAAGATTTGATTCCCCTGCTGGATTTTGGACTTGCATGGGGCCTGTAGCCCCTTTATTTTGGCCAATTTCTTCCATTTAGAATGGCTGTATTTACCCAATGCCTGTACCTTCATTGTATCTAGGAAGTAACTAACTTGCTTTTGATCTTACAGGTTTATAGGCGGAAGGGACTTGCCTTATCTCAGATGAGACTTCAGACTGTGGACTTTTGAGTTAATGCTGAAATGATTGAAGACTTTGGCGGACTATTGGGAAGGCATGATTGGTTTCAAAATGTGAGGACATGAAATTTGGGAGAGGCCGGAGATGGAATAATATGGTTTGGCTCTGTGTCCCCACCCAAATCTCATCTTGTAGTGCCCATAATTCCCATGTGTTGTGAGAGGGACTTGGTGGGAGATGACTGAGTCATGGGGATGGGTCTTTCCTGTGCTGTTCTCATGATAGTGAATGGGTCTCACAAGATCTGATGGTTTTAAAAACGGGAGTTTCTCTGCACAAGCACTCTCTCTGCCTGTTGCTATTCATGTAAGATGTGACTTGCTCCTCCTTGATTTCCACCATGATTGTGAGGCCTCCCCTGCCATGTGAAATTGTAAGTCCATTAAACCACTTTTTCTTCCCAGTCTCAGGTATGTCTTTATCAGCAGCTTGAAAACGGACTAACACATCATGAACCTCCACCTAGATTTCAGAAGATGTATGGAAATGCCTGGATGTCCAGGCAGAAGTCTGCTGCGGGGCAGAGCCCTCATGGAGAACCTCCACTAAGGTAGTGTGGAGGGGAAATGTGGAGTTGGAGTCCCAACATAGAGTCCCCACTGGGGCACTGCCTAGTGGAGCTATGAGAAGAGGGCCACCATCCTTCAGACCCCAGAATGGTAGATCCACTGACAGTTTGCACTGTGCACCTGGAAAAGCTGCAGGCACTCAATGCCAGTCTGTGAAAGCAGACACAGGGGCTGTACCCTGCAGAGCCACTGGGGTGGAGCTGCCCAAGGACTTGGAAGTCCATCCTTGCATCAGCAGGTCCTGGATGTGAGACATGAATTCAAAAGAGATTATTTTAGACCTTTAAGATTTAATGACTTCCCTGCTGAGTTTTGGATTTGCATGAGGCCTATAGCCCCTTTGTTTTGGCCAATTTCTCCTTTTTTTTTTTTTTTTTTTTTTTTTTTTTTTTTGAGATTGTCTCCCCCTCTGTTGCCCAGATAGGAGTGCAGTGTCACGATCTTGGCTCACTGCAGCCTCTGCCTCCTGAGTTCAAGTGATTCTCCTGCCTCAGCCTCCAAGTAGCTGGGATTACAGGCATGCACCACCACACCTGGCTAATTTTTGAAATATTTTTAGTAGAGACAGGGTTTCATCATGTTGCCCAGGCTTGTCTTGAACTCCTGACCTCAAGTAATTCACTTGCCTTGGCCTCCCAAATTGTTGGGATTTCAGGCATGAGCCACTGCACCTGGCTGCAATTTCTCCCTTTCGGAATGGGAGCATTTACCTAATGCCTATATCCCTTACTTGTCTCAGATGAGACTTTGAACTGTGGATTTTTGAGTTAATGTTGAAATGAGTTAAGATTGGGAGATTGTAGACAAGGGATCATTGTATTTTGCAGTGTGAGCAGGACATTAAATTTTAGAGGGGCCAGGGTGGAATTATATGGTTTGGATTTGTGTCCCCACCCAAATCTCATGTTGAATTGGAAGAGGGGTCTGGTGAGAAGTGATTAAATCATGGATCATGGGGGTGAATTTTCCCCTTGCTGTTCTCATGATAGTGAGTGAGTTCTCACAAGATCTGATGGTTTAAAAGTGTATGGCACTTCCCCCTGCACACTCTGTCTCTCCTGCCACTATATGAAGAAAGCGCTTGGTTCCCCTTCACCTTCTGCCATGATTGTAAGTTTCCTGAGGACCCCCAGTCATCCTTCCTGTTAAGCCTAAGGAACTGTCAGTCAATTAAATCTCTTTTCTTCACAAGTTACCCAGTTTCAGGTAGCTCTTTATAGCAGTGTGAAAACTGACTAATACAAGTTGAAAGAAAAAGAAGAGCCAGATAAAAGTGAGTGAGGGAAACAGAGCCAGGAAATCTCAGAAGTCCAGCCCCCATATATATTTTTTGACACTACTCAGAAACAACAAAAGGGAAAGCTTTGTGAAGTTTGAAAACTGTCTGGACCAAACCTCCTTTTAAAAGTTCAAGAAAACAAAATTCATGTAAAATGATAAACAAAAAAATACTAAGGTCAACTCTCATGTAAAGTTACTACAAAAAAATAAATAAAGATCATAATCTCTAGAAAGATATTCTCAAAAAAAATTAAAGCTGTAATGTCCTAGAAGAGCAAATACACATTGAGTGACATAAAACATGAAAGAACAATATACATTAGAATTAGAGAAGCTCAGAAATTGGAACAGAACTCATAGAATAATTAAACATTTTAAAAAGCATTTGAGAAATAAAGATTAACCTATAAGGAACACAAGAACAAATAAATGTAATTTTAAAAGCTTAAAAAAAAAGAAGGCAGAAAAGAGGGAAATTTATAAAATTAAAAATAAATGAAGAAAGAAAATTAAAAAGATTTAAGGGAAAGTGACAAATATTGAAGATAAACAAAAGAGGTTCAACATGCAGATAACAGAAGTCTCTGGAGAAGCAATCTAAAGCAATCCAAAACAGAAAAATATTTAAGACTGTAATTGAAGAAAACTTTCCTGAAATTAACAACATATATGCATTTGAAACTAAATTTTGAAAGAAATACACACTTTACTTTCAGACTAGAATGACCAACAGACATTCTAATAAAATTAGTGGATTTGAAAGAAAAAGATAGTTATTTGGGCATCTAGGCAAAGTGAGAAGGTGCTGTCTACGAACCAGAAAGAGGGCTCTCAACAGACACTGAATCTGTTGGAGCCTTGATCTTGGACGTCCCAGCCCCCAGAACTGTAAGAAATAATGTTTCTTGTTTATAAGCCACTTATTTTCTGTAGTTTGTATCCAACAAAATTGACTTTCAAGTAAAATGGCATGAACAAACTGTAAGCAACATGCAAGAACTCAGAGCATATTCTTTCCATAAGCCCTTCCTAAGGAATCTAGTAGAGGACAAGCTTTGAGACAATCAAAATGACTAAAGATACACAAACATAAGGAACTAATGGTAAGCATTAAATATATATTTGAGCTTTAATTAGGATTAGAATTGTAGAATTGTAAAACTAAGACTAAATTAGGATTAAATGGGAAGATTATGGTATAGAATGGCTATAGAAGCTAATAATTTAGATAAAGTATAACTATAAAAGATGGATAGCATATGCAAAAAAATTAACTGTTTTCAAGAATCAAAACTGATGATGGTAGTGTTAATATTGTTATTCTGAGATTATTATTGTATGTTTAATGCAAACTAAAGCAAATTAGTAAATTGGATATTCTAATTTCACCATCCCTTTTGTCCTTGAGAACCAGAATTCTCTATATGAAAGAAAGGATGTCCTAATGTAATATAGAATATGTTAAGTAAAAACTACAGTCCAGAAATTAAATTGGAAATAATATGTGTCAGGCCTCTGAGCCCAAGCCAAGTCATCACATCCCCTGTGACTTGCACGCATACGCCCAGATGGCCTGAAATAACTGAAGAATCACAAAAGAAGTGCACATGCCCTGCCCCGCCTTAACTGATGACATTCCACCACAAAAGAAGTGAAAATGGCCGGTCCTTGCCTTAAGCGATGACATTATCTTGTGCCTGGCTCATCCTGGCTCAAAAAGCTCCCCGACTGAGCACCTTGTGACTCCCATTCCTGCCCGCCAGAGAACAACCACCCTTTGACTGTAATTTTCCTTTAGCTACACAAATCCTATAAAACAGCCCCACACTTATCTCCCTTTGCTGACTCTCTTTTCAGACTCAGCCCGCCAGCACCCAGGTGAAATAAACAGCCATATTGCTCACACAAAACCTGTTTGGTGGTCTCTTCACACGGACGCACATGACAATATGAACTAATGAAAATATTATGAAGAATAATATTCCTCTAGAATATTAAAGAATGAAGTATTCTTTACTAGCTCTGCCTATTGAAAAGGCCTAGAAACAGTTCCCAACCTAGTAACAGTGCATACCCCTAGTGTCATATTTTTATCTTAAATTTCAACAAAAGAAACTAGAGCTTCTGGCCTGGGGCGGTGGCTCACGCCTGTAATCCCAGCACTTTGGGAGGCCAAGGAAAGCAGATTACAAGGACAAGAGATTGAGACTATCCTGGCCAACATGATGAAACCCTGTCTCTACTAAACATACAAAAATTAGCTGGGCGTGGTGGCACGTGCCTGTAATCCCAGCTATTTGGGAGGCTGGGGCAGGAGAATCCCTTGAACCGGGGATTTGGAGGTTGCAGTGAGCTGAGATCGCGCCACTGCACTCTAGCCTGGTGACAGAGTGAGACTCCATCTCAAAAAAAGGAAAAAAAAAAACAAAAACAAAAAAATAAAACTTCTTGGAGAAATGGCTGATTCCAGGTTTGAGGTAGCAAATGAACAGATGTGCCTGGAACCTCTTGTCATATCAGATAGCAAGGAAGCTATCAAAGACTTCTAGAGTCTTTGAAGCTCTTTGCACACTACAGAGAGAGAGAGAGAGAAAGAGAGAGAGAGAAAAGACTACTAGAATCTTTATCAAAAGGAGCCAGGAGCCATACTGAAGAAGCTCCTACTGGCCAAAGATGGGACAATTTGAGCTCTAATTTAGTAGATGGAAATCTATCACATATATTTAAATTCATGAATTTATAATGATATTAAAGAAATCTAAGAATGACAGAGAATCAATTCATTATCTTGAAAACTAGGTAAATTTTTTAAAAAAGCAGGTATTCATCGTGCCTTTCTATCTCAGGGTAATCAAACAGTAGATGAGAGGAAGCATCTCCTTATACACTTGTTGAACTAATAAATGAAAACAAAATTATTAGAATATCATGATTTTGCAACTTCAATTAATTAATGAATCTAGGAATTGAGCATCGACAGCTGCTAACCTCAAAAAAGAGCAAACACCAGACATCATAATCATGTACCTCTTGATGAAAAGAACACACAACCATCTATAATCTTACAACAGACATCAAACTTCAGTCTGAGGAAGACCCTGGATCAACCAACTTGCTGTCAATACAGAGGACCGAAAAACATGCTGAATTGCCTCATGAATGTGCAACCCTCAGACTCTGGAAAACCTCACAGATCAAGGTCTTAAGTTATTTAACAAATAATTGTAAGGAAAAGACTTAAAAGGCACATCAAGTTAAAAAAAAAAAAAAGAGTTGGGGGAGGGGTAAGATGCACCCTTGGAAGATACCAAGAAAAAGAAAAGCAACAGAAGTGACTACATGAAAGTCAGGTTAGCAGTTACTTTTGGGAGGGGGGAGAAAGGGGGCTGTCATTAAGGTGGGGCACATGGAGAGGCTTCTGGGGTGGCTGGCAGAGTTCTATTTCTTGATCCAGGTGGTGATTACAAGGATGTTCCATTTATAATAATTCACTAGTCTATATATTTGTTTTTTTGGTGTGTGTGGTTTTCTGTATTTATGTTTTATTTTACAATTAAAAAAATTGAAAAAACACTCCTTAACCTTCAGTAAACAGTTTTTTTTTAAAAAAAAACAAAAGAAGGTCCAAGTGAAGAGATCAAAAGCTATAAAATAGCTCATATTGGGTGCAAACTAAATATAAAGCAAGCCAAAACCCAAAACACCTCCTCTCCCTCCCCCTTTTTTTAATTTAAAGAACTTTGTAGGTATCTTCCAAACCAATGAGAGATTCTTAACACACACGAAGTGAGTATGTCAGAGGAACCGCGGGTCTGAGTTGCACCGCTGGAGGATGTCTTAAAACCTTCACATAGACAACCTTCCATCGCTAAAACCTTAGCCCCATGCTTCCGCTGACATCTTCATTTTACAGATTAGAAAACTGAGGCCCAGAGGCAGCCAGTGTCTCATGCACGCTCACAAAGCTAGCATCAGCCCCCGACCTGAGGCCTAGGTCTCCCAATCTGGGACTAAGACACGCACCAAGACAGCACCAGCCCGCTGACCGCCGCGTGCGAGGAGTAACTGGGGCGGTGCAGGGTAAGGGCGAGGGGGCCCCGGGTCTGACCCTCGGTTTGGCTGCGGAGGCTCCCGACTCCGAGGCAGAGGGCGGGTGGGAGTGGCGGGAAGGGCAGCAGGTCCACCCCCCGAGCGCTATGCAAATGTCATGCAAATCAGCACATGGGGGCTGGAGCCGGTGGTTTGAGTACTGACCCCGCAGCGCCGCGCTCTCACTCGCTCGCCCCAGCGCGCGTCCGCTCTCTGCATTCCCACTTGCTCGCTCTCTCGCCCGTTCGCTCCCCCCGCCCCGCCCTGCCTAGTCCCGGACGCGCCTCGCGGGCTCCCCGCGCCGCCCGGTAGGCAGCAGGGCGCTAAGCGAGCTCGGAGCCAGCGCAGTGCGCCTGCGGCCGGGGCGCCCCGCCGAGCGCCGGTGCCCCGGCTCCCGGGCCGCCTTCGCCGCGCGGGTGAGTGAGCCCGCCCCACGCTTTTGTCCAGGCGCAGGCCCTGGAAGTCAAAGCTCCGAGGGTGGGAGTTCTGGGTGGGGCTGGGACCCCCACCGTCGGTGCCGCTCGACTCCTCTGCTGGAGAGGGGCCCCGGGGTGCGGCGAGGAGTCGGGGGCGTAAGGAGACGACCCCAGTGACGCCAGGCTGCACGAGTTTTCTTTTGGGGAGATGAAGTGCTTAGGGACAGTGATGCGATTGCCTCTCTAGGAATTATCCGAAGGGGGTGCCTTTGATTTGAGGGGCGGAGGAGAAGGGGACCCTTCTTCCCGCTCCCAGCCCCTCGCTGGAGGACTCGGTGACGGCCTCTGGGAAGGGGGTGCCACGTGAAGGTCCTTCCAGCCCAAATGTGATTCCGGGAAGGTAGGGCGGGGAAGGCGGCCCGCGAGTGCCAAACCTGGCCATCCCAGGCGAAGCTGGGGCTCGGGCTTTGCAGACTTGTTCCTACTCCATGTTCCTCACTTAAGCCCCTTGCCTCGCTCTGCCTCCTTCGCGTTAACTGGGGTCCCACTGTTGAGGGACCTTGTTCGCCGATGATTGCGGCTGGAAAGTTTTGGATAAACTTCTCAGGAGATATGAGCTGTCAATGGTTGAGGTAGACCCCTCCCTGGAACTTATGGGACTAAAACCCTTCAAGACCCAATTACTGAATTTCTAGGAGTGGCATTGAAGATACGAAGATGGGCTGATGGGAAAATGGTTTCTAAGATTTTTTTTTTTTTTTGATTGGGGTGTGTGTGTGTGTGTGTGTGTGTCTGTTGGGGTGCGGGGCGCTTTCTATTTCATAACCAGATGAAGACCCAGCTCTGCTAGAGTCTAGAGGGAATAAAATTAGCTGTTGTGATTCAGGAAGCTGGGTGGGTGTAGGGAAACACCTGCGCAGTAGGCGTGGTGCCAGACCTCAGGCCGTTGGTTTTTACCATCCCTCCTCTCCCCATAAACCAAAGTATATGCAATGACCCCCCCAATCCCACAGCCTTTGATAGCCTGCCCTGGAGCTGCATCCCCCTTCCAAGGAGGCTGTATTCTTCCACCTGAATGGAATCCTTTTTGTCAAAATGCACTTGTCATTAAATTCTTTCCAGATGGTGGGCTTAGGAGGACCATTTGGGGAACCCCACCCACGCTTCAAAGAATCAGGAATGGACAATGCAAGTCTCTGGGAGAAGTGTAGGTGCGTCTGGTGACTTTATTAGGTTCCTACAAGGCATTTAGGGTTCTAATAGAACTATCTGTTTTCTTTTAAATTCTTGACCTCCTCTCTTCTGTGATTCTCTTAGTCTCTTCGCCGCCTGCACACTGTGGGACTGTGTAGGATGACGCTGCTGGCACCACAGTGCGCTAGGGCAGCATGGAATTTTCCTTCCTGCCCAGAGTGAGGTTACCCCTTTTACTCCCACTCTCGGTGGGCCAGGAGCCTTGGGCAGGGGCAAGTAGGAACCTGAGCAGTTGGTCCTGGGTCGGGAGTGGTTGGACTCTGGATGCTGGTTTGGGTGGTGGGTACTCTGGGAACATGCACAAGAGCTTTTTTGCCAAGATGTACAGGTCTGTCACATTGTTCACTGATGATGCAAAGGATGCTGAGCATCATCTGCAGCTAAGCATGAGCTTGGAGAACCACCCCACATGGAGAAGCATTTATGCTGGTTCAGCTCCCATGCTCCGTTTCTTTTGTGTAATAACTGGCTAGCTGAGGAGGAGGGTAGCTGCAGCCTTGTAGATGTTTCCTTGTCTTATTTTTATTTTTTATTTTGAGACAGGGTCTGGCTCCGTTGCCCAGGCTGGAGTATAGTGGCGCGATCTCAGCTCACTGCAGCCTTGACCTACCAGGCTCAAGGAATTCTCCCACATCAGCCTTCTGAGTAGCAGGGACTACAGGTTTGTGCCACGACACCTGGCTAGTTTTTTGGATTTTTTGTAGAGACGGGGTCCCACCATGTTGCCCAAACTAATCTAATGGGCTCAAGTGATCCACCCACCTCTGCCTCCCAAAGTGCTGGGTTACAGGCATGAGCCACTGCACCCAGCCGGAGTAGCTGCCCTTTGTGTGGGGTTTGCCCACCCCTTCATCAGGGGCTGCTTCCCCAGGGGCCAGATCTTAGAGAACATACACAGAGCAGACTAGGACTTGGAACATTCCTGGTCTAACTGGTAAGGCCAAGTGGCCCCACCTGCTGTCTGAACATGGTGGACAGACAGCTACAGTCACTGAAGAGTAGGGGCTCCTGGCTGGCAGGTGGGAGGTGGGGAGTCTGCTGAGAAGGCTTGTCAGAGAAGGTGACCCAGATGTGGCAGAGGGGAGAGGCCTTTGAGTGCCAAGGGTGGGGAAAGGTTCTGGGTCTCTGCCTAGGGAGATATTTGCTGGCCTCAGAGGCATAGATTGTGAATGCACTGGGGTCACCATGTACTCAGTGTCTTTGAGAATGACCCCTTGCTTTTATCCTCAAAATAGAAGACGAGCCTAGACTTTGAAACACAGATACTTGGCTTGTCTGTCTTTTAGGAAGTTCATAAGATGGGGATTTCAGAATGCAGCCTTGCTTGGGGATAGGGTGCAGTGTCCCATGAGTTTGGGGAGTCTCATTTAGTATCTTTCTGAGAGCAATACTTCTTGGGAGTCTGGAAATATAAGCCTACTTGGAAGCCCTGCTGCACCTCTCACAGCTCAAACCAACCCACAGAGGCTGGGAGACTGTTCATTCTTAAAAGCTTCCTGTTCTGTCTTTTCAGCAAATGTAGTAAAATTTAGAAACAACACTTAAAAAGTATCCTTTCCCAACAAAAGACAATGTCCTCACCCAAATTGGCCAACAGAGGGTGCATGCAGAGGACATGAGGTAGGGCCATTTGCATGGAAAATGTCCATGCCGATGCTCAGGTCTGAGCGGGGTCTATTGGGTGACCTGAGTGCTCAGAATCAAGGAACCATCCAGTGGTGAGCCACAGTGGAACAGAGTGATGTCACTGTGATGAGCTCCCATGCCATGTGACTTTTGTCTCTTCCCCGTGCTCCCCCAGTCTCCTGCCCTACAAGAAGGCAGACTTGGCTGTGCAGGGCAGCAGTGCCCGTACAAGCCACGCCCCTCTCCCACCTGCATCATTCTGCAGATGGATTCTCTATTCTTTCTTGAGTTTTGGCTGTGCACTTTTCCATTCGTTTGATGCCAACAGGTTGAGCAAATGCATTCCCCTCACAAACTCAAGGTGGGTGGACCTCTGTATTTGCACTGCAGGCCAGCAGGTGCATCCCTCCTCCTTGTTGCATGCACCTGGTGTGTGAGGGCTGCAGCCCCCATGAAATTTACTATGACAGCCAGCCCAGTGGGCTAGGGCAGGAGGAGAGCCAGCAAAAGTTGCTGCCTCATGGGCTGGAAGGTAAGGCTGTGTTTGCAGATGCTCACACCACCTTCTTTTCCCTGCCCTCCTGCTCACTGTACTTCAGTGTCTGAGGGTGAATGGGCACCCCACTAGGGAGCTGTGGAAATTTTTGTGTAGATCCAACTTCTCAGATTTCCCATGTTGTCCCCATCCCTTCTCTGTTGGTACTTCCATGCCCCTCTTCCACCCTCCCCCCCCTTCCCTGCGTCTTCAGTGCAGAGCCCTCTGGAGACAGAAAGCCCCTTTGGCGACAAAAGAAAAGGGATAAGGAGAGGATTTCCTTTTCTTTCAGACCTACTTCTTGATTTTTTCCCCTGGCTCTGGGCACTCAAATCTGATGCTAATTTGTTAATCCAGGACCTTATGGGTTATTTATCATAATCTTTGGGGGAACCGAACACCTGCAACTTGGGGCTTTTATAGTTGAGGATGCTGTTTACCTTTCTTTTTTTTTTCAGAGATGAAGATTTCTGATGTATAGTAGCTCTCATTCAGGTTTCTGGCAGGAGGAGGCAGCCAGGCAGAATGTGATCTTTGGTGTTAAACTTGGGTTCAGTTCCACCCAGTTCATTTACTGGCTGGGTGTTCTTGGGCATAGGTTTTAACCTCTATGAGCTGACTTGAGTTTTGTCATCTGACAATGAGGGCGGTTATAAAAATTAAATGAATATGTGAATATAAATAGGCACAAAACAAAGAATAGCTTTTATTATATATACCGGGCAGTGTTCTCCAGGTCTATAGAATGACTTGTAAATCAACCAGCAGACACTAATGATGTACCTACTTTCTATCGAGGTCTGTAGAGGATTATAAAGCAAAGGTAATGTGCCTGTGCTAAGAGACTCTGGGTGGGAAGCGAGAGAGCTAACACATATGAAGTAATTAGAAAACAGGGACAACAAGCAATTTCCAAGTTTCGTTAAGAGAATTAAAGGATGACAATAAATTCAGGGGCTAGAGTGATGGGGGAAGGCCTCAAAGATGGGGAGGAGGAAGGGAGGGTGAGCATTTGCCAGGAGAGAGGAAGGCAGGAACATTTGGCTCCAGTGTCTGAAGGCTGTCAGCTCCTTCTTTGCTGGGCCCTGGCACAACACCTTTGACCCTGCGGTGCACTCCCAAACATGCAGGTGTGCTTGTCCTGAGGTTCATTTTGGGGGTGGTTTTCATTCTGGCCTTGTTTTCCCTCTGCTGCCAAGAATATTTCTGAAACATCAGAAATTGTTTTATTTTGTACTCGATCAAAAATATTAAGAGGCAATTGGGTGGCCAAAGTGAAAGCCCAGGCCCGTAGAAGACTTTTGGGTTTCTGGGGCTTTGTGTTCTCTTTTCATGCCTCATATATCGTAGCTCACTTCCTAGTTCTGGAATCACAGGGTATTAGGACTAAGGATCAAGTCCACCTGACCTTTGCATTGGACTGCAGAGGAAACTCTGGCCTAAGAAGCCAAGTGGTGGCTGGGTGTGGTGGCTCACGCCTGTAATCCCAGCACTTTGGGAGGCTGAGGTGGGTGGATCACCTGAGGTCAGGAGTTCAGGACCAGCCTGACCAACGTGGTGAAACCCCATCTCTACTAAAAATCCCAAAATTATCCGGGCGTGATGGTAGGCGCCTGTAATCCCAGCTACTCATGAGGGTGGGGCAAGAGAATCAGCCAGAGTTCTCATCACTATCTGTCCTGGTGGAGGATGGTGATAGCATGAGAAGGTGAATGGTCTGACTTAGGCAGGAAGAATGGATACACATTGGTTCCCTCATCTGCCCCACCTGCTTCTCTAGAGTCTTTGAAGGCTGTCCTCTTCAGTCTGAGGGTCCCATGGGGAGAGGAGTGAATGCCCTTCCTTTATCTGCCTGTGATCACTGCCATCTCTCTGCTTCAGGGCCCCTGGATACCGAGTGCTGTTCCCCTTTCCTGGGATTAGACTATATGGAATGTCATCTGAGGCTGTGGGAAACACTGGGAAGACGCCCCGGGTTTGGGGTCTAGCTCCAGCACTGTCTCCTGCTATGTGATGTGGTATCTCCAGATTGTGCACCTTTAAGTGGACAGAGAAACCCCTCTCTACTCATCTGATGAGGCTGTAGGCAGATGAACATGTGCTCAGCAACCTGCGCTTGTGACACGGTCATAAGGGTAGTGTCCTGCTAGGCAGTGTGCTCCTGGAGGTCACGGGCTGTGGTTCATCTGTATCCTTACTCATAGACTGGTGCTTGACACACCACAGGTGCTCGGTACATGTGGGTAGAAGGACTGGCTAATGGGGTAAATGGAGGTGCTCAGAGAAGATTCTGAGGGATTTGCTGTCTGCCACTCCATGAGAAGGCACTTTCCACTCATTCACCTCACTTCAGTTATGTCTTCTGTAGGGCTAGGTATAACCTCATTCTAACTTTTCTCCTGAGCTTTATGCATCTTTCCAGCTAAGTACTGAGGCCATTCATAGACGGTGACTCAAACAGATGTATTCCAAACCTTCCCCATTATCCGAGTTAAATTCCCATTTGGTATTTTCCTATTAGTGTCAACAGGGTGATCATTTTCATAATCACTTGGTTGCTAATCTTGTAGAAATGAGTATGTTCATGAGGAAGCAGCAGGTGGTTTTAGAACATGCCTGGAGGAACACAGTTCCTACCTTGCAACCTGCCTCTGATTACTACCAAAAGCTCCTGCCTTCCCAGTAGTCACTCATGGTATACATGATACAATTGGGATACTGATGTTACCCAATAGCATGTTTTAGGGAGTTCTCAGGCTTCTTGTTGCGATTGGGCAGCCACCTTGGGGCTCAGCTCCTCCCCTGTGGGCCTGCTGATTATCCCAGGTAGAGAAACACTTGGTTTTACTTTGATATTACTACTTGTTCCTGACCAGATCGTACTAGCTCACACTTGGAGTATTAACTGTGGCTTCTCTGTAGCCCAAATACATCGTACACTTGATTGCTTTGTTGATCTAAAACATAGTCTGACTGCGTCACTACCTTCAGAAACCCCCGGTGGCTCCCTGTTTCACACAGAACAGCCTTAAGCCATTCACAGGCCTCTATAATCTGACCTCCAAGCCCAGTCTCACAGCAGCCTCCCCCACATTCCTTGATCCCGCTACATCCAGACTTCCTGTCTCAGCCCAATTTTTACTTTCCTGTGTCTCTGACTGTGACTGTGAGTTCATCCTCACCTGGAATATTCTTCACTTGCCTCTTTGATTTACAGGTTCTTCTATCCTTAAATATTCGCTCAGGGAATGAGTTAAGTTCCTAATGACTGTCAGATACTGCCCCCAGAGGCTGCCTCTGACCTTTTCAGCCTCAACTTCTCTAGAAATAAGTCCCTGTAAAATTCTTTTTACAGAGACAAGTCATAAATTATTATGGTATGTTTTTATTATTTGTTTAATTTTTCTCATGCTAAAATTTTATATCTGTTACTATACTGAAAAAACATCAAGGGAAGAACATGTTGATGCCTCTGTTTCCTCATAGCAGTGGTTCCAGAACTGGCTGATAACAAAGTCTCTTTGGGAACCTTGTTTGAAAAATAACCTATGGCTCCGCAGTCCCGGCCCAGACTGCTTTGGTGGGGTCAGGGAATCTCTGGTTTAACAACACTTTCCAGGTGATTCTGATGTCAACCTGATTTGATTTTTCCCTGGGTAATTATTTCTATTATTTCTTTGATTTGTGTATTAGGAAGGATTTTTCAAAATTAACAGAAACCAATTCAGGCCAGCTGAAGAGAAAATATAAAGGTAATAGCGTGATAAAAGATGGATTCTCATATTTTCTTTACTCCAGATTATAGGCAGTAAGATTCATATCACTTTATAATTTCTCAGGGAAAAGCACTTCCTTTCATATAGACAATGTTAGAAAAGTTTCTAAATTACAATATACCTTTATTTTTGAAATTGCATACCAGTTTCTTCATCATTATAATCAAACTATGAAGATCCTCCTGAACTGTGATAATGTGATAACTGATATAATCTATCAGTGTTACGTATGATTTCAAGGTGAAATGCTGTTTTCCATAATCTGTGCTCATGATTTTTGAATGTTGACGCATTCTTGCATTCCTGGAATAAACACTTAGTCATAATGTAGTTTTTTTTAATACCCTAGTGACTTTGATTTTCTAATATTTTGGTTTTTTTACATCTATAGTCCTAAGTGAGATTGAACTATTAATTGTCTTTGCTTCCCTTAGCCAGTTTTGTATGTGCCCACAATTTTGACATTTTTGGCATCTTTAGGAGTGGCAGAATAAGTCTGAGGAATATTAAAGTCTACCAGGGTTTTGTCTATATTTTCTTTAGATTAAATTTTGAGTTCTGGCTTTTCTGTAAGTAATATTGCTAAAAGTTAGATATCTTTTTCTAAAAGTTAACTGGAAACTTTGAAAAAATATTCAGTATCTACCTGATCATCTATTGCACATAAATCAGTCACACCAACTTTTCCTAGCTTCAGTGTATTCTGGTCTGGTAAATTTGGCAGTTTCTACTGCCTTTTGATTCCATTGTTTGACAAATGATTGGCATTTTCCCAGGTACACAATAACTTTTCTTTTGAATGCTGCATCATAATAGGATTTTTGAAGACTCTTTTTCTTTCTCGTGTAAAAAAGTAGGTATAATTTATATACAGTAAAATTCACCCATTTTAATATACAATTCCGAGCAATTAGTACACAATTATGAGGAAGTTCAGTTCTGAATGTTGACAAATATATATAGTCGTATAGGCACCATCACATTTGAGATACAGAACAGCTCCATCACCTCCCAGAATTGCCTTGTAAGCTTTGGTTGTCTGCTCTTCCACCACCTGCAGACCTTGGCAGTCACTGATCTGCTTTCTCTCCCTGTGTTCTTTCCTATTTCAGAATGTCGTGTAAATGGAGTCATGGTTTGCAGGCTTTTTAGGGTGCCTGCTTTCACTTAGCATTAATGTGTTTGAGATTCATCCATGGTGGTGGGTATATCAATAGGCAATTCATTTTTGTTGCCGAGTATTATTTCATTGTAAAGACGTTATCACCGTGTGTTTACCTGTTCCCCAGTTGAAGGACGTTTGGGCTGTTTCCAGTGTCAGGTGATAACAAACAATTCACTATCAATATTTGTGAACAGATTTTTATATGAACATAGATTTCATTTCACTTGGGTAAATATCTAGGATTGGGGTTTCTGGAAGGTATGGTAAATGTAATAGAATATCAAACTGTTTTCCAAAGTGGCTGTACCATTTTGCATTCCTGGTAGTAATGTCTGAGGGTTATACTTTCCACATCTTTCCACATCTTTGTCAGCACTTGGTATTGTCAGATTTTTAAAATTTTAGACATTCTAAAAGAATAGTTTTATCCTATTGTGTTTTTAATTTGAATTTCCTTAGTGACTACTAATGTCGAATATCTTTGTGCTTATTTGCCAAACATATATTGTCTTTGGTGAAGTATCTGTTTAAGTCTTTTGCCCAAGTTTTATTGGATTGTTTGTTTCCTTGTGNAAGGACGGTTATTATTATCAACAGGTTCAAGAGGTCTTAAATTTTCCCATTAAATCCAAGGCAATTACGCAACTGATTCCACTAAACCAGGACTGGCACAGCTCCAGGATTCTATCCCAGTGAACCTGGCTGAACAATGAAAGACAAGAGGTCCAGACAACCTAAGGCATCATCCAGACCTGGCGGTCTCTCTCCAGAGCAGAATCAGAGACTTGGCCCTTGAATCACCCCTCCCCATCTTTCAGCTCAGAAATAGTCTAGGCAGAAAAAGGGACCTGCACACCCTCTCCATATCCCAGTCTGCAAATGGATTCCCCCATCATGTTTTCAAGTCATTTTGCACTTCTCTTGTCCACCACTCTGCTCACCTCTCTCAGCCCAGGAGAGAAGGTGAGGGACTTAACATACCCCTCACAACAATTCTGGGAGGTGGTTACATCTCCATTTTATAAGGGAATGAACTGAAGTTCAGAGTAGTTAAATAATGTGCCCAGATTCACCCATCTAATAAGTTCTTGAGCTGGGATTGAAACCCAGGTCTGTTAGCTCCAGACCCTTCCCATCAGCTGCCAACCCAGCCCTCCCAATCAATTAGGAAAAGTGGCTAAGATGAACGATGAAGTCTACCTGTGCAAAATCCATTTGTCATGCCTTGTCACATGGCTCTATCTCGTCCACACTCCACAGGCATGAAGGTCATTTAGGAACCAGAAGGGCCTGACCCCTCCTGCTCTGCCCCTTCCCACACACAGCCACACTCCTCTATAAAAGGATCTAGAAAGCCACGGTCCTGGAAAGGGGTCAATCAGCACTGGGCTGGCACCTGGAGGCCTGAGTTCCTGAGCCTGCCAGCTATGGTGCCAACCACATCCCCCAGAAAAAGGACAGAGAGTAATTAGAAAGCAACGCCTCACAGACCAAACATGAGTCACATTTCTAAAATAGTCTCAAAATGAAAGATCAGCCTGGGGCCTGCAGTGACAGCACTTGAGCCGAACTCCTCCACACAACCTCCGTTTCTTCTAGGCTCCCGGAGGAGACCCAAAAAGGAAGCTGCAGCAGAGTACCACTGAAGTGTACAGGTGTTTCCACCCAGCCACAGAGGTTCACTAGCCATCCACCGTATACCTGACAGAAGATCAGAAATGGCCCTATTGTGGCCCTACCCCTGAGAAGCTCATGGCTCAGTGACAACACAAGCTGGGAAACAAAGACAGGGCCAGCACAGACCAGATGCTCTAAACCAAGTGGAATTTATCTCAAGAATACAACTTGTCTGGAACAGTTGAAAATCAATCATGTAATTCACCACATTAGCAAACTAAAGCAGGTGTAGGCAAACTATGGCCCATGGGCCAAATCCAGCTTATTGTCTATTTTTGTAAACCAAGGTTTACTGAAACACATCCATGCCCATTCATTTACATGTTATCTACAGCTCCTTCCATGCTCCAATGGCAGAGATGAATACCTGTGACAGAGATGGTATAGCCTGCAAAGTTGAAAATATTTACTATCTGTATCTGCTTCTTTACAGAAAAAGTTCACCAGCTCCCGGTCTAAACTATTAGGAGAGAACCTTTCATTCAACAAAACTGCAGCAACTCCAACTCCCTTTCCTCTCTTTTCTACAGACCACGTTGGGAGGCAGATGAGCATTAGGGTCGTAGACTGTCAGGGTGGGAAGACCAGGCTGCTGCTTCCCATGAAAGAAACAGTCCATGGTGTTACCCTTTGCTTCCTTCCCATTGTTCCCACCCCCAAGCACAAGCTTCAGGACTCCCTGCTGGTAAGGCTTTTACTAAAGCTCTCCTAATAAAAGCTTAAAGGTAGGAAAACTGGTTCTACACCTCCATGTCCCCTTTCCCCACCCAACTGTCCCAGAAAAGGAGAACCCTAGAAATTATCAGAAAAGAAGAAAGGTCTCAAATCAATGATCTAAGCATCCACTTTAGCAAACTAGAAAAGGAAGAGCAACTGAACCCAAAACAAGCAGAATATATAGTAAAGATAAACCAATAAATTTGGAAACAAAAAACATTGAGAAAACTCAAAGAAACCAACAAACAGCTGGTTCTTTGAAAGAACTAACAAAATTCACAAACCACTGCCCAGATTGACCAACAGCAAAAGAGAAGATACAAACTATAAATATCAGGAATAGAAAACGAGACATTACTGCAATTCCTAAACAAATTAAAAGGATAATAAGTTAATGTTATGAACATTTATAAATATTCTGTCTTTTAGACTAAATAGACAAATTACCCCAAAGACACAACCTACTAAAAATCACTCAAGAAGAAACAAATAACCTGGACAGTCCTATATTTATTAAAGAATTTAATTTGCTATTGAAAATCATGCCACAAAACAACTTCAGGCTCAGGCGTCACTGGCAAGTTCTACCAAAACTTTCAGGAACAAATAACAACAGTTTTATGCAAACTCTTCCAGAAAATAGAAGAGGAAGGAACACTTCCCAACTCATAAGGCTACAAATATACCCTGACACCAAAACCAAAGACATTGGATCAATATCCTTCATGAATATAGACACAAAAAACCTCAATGAAATTGAGTGAACCAAATCCAGCAATATATAAAAAGATTAATAATATACCATAAGTGGAGTTTACTCTGGGAATGTAAGGCTGGTTAAACATTTGAAAATCAATTACTGTAATTCCACATATCAATAGACTAACACAGAGATCAGCAAACTATGACTGGGAAAACTATGACCAGCAGGCCAAATCCAATCTGCAGCCTGTTTTTATAAATACAGGTTCCTGGAACACAGCCACATCCATTCACTTACCCATCTATTGTCCATGGCTGCTTTCATGCTACAATGGCAGAGCTGAATCACTGAGTAGAGGAGATTTATGAGAGTTGAGTAGAGAGTTGAATAAAATACCTTAAGGCCCACAAGGCCTAAAATATTTGTTATCTGGCCACTATGACCTGTTTTTAACTCCCAGAACACTTCTGACACCCAGCTATGTGGAGTGTTTTTCCTCATACCAACCAAGTCTCTCTCCAGACACCAGCTGCGTCTTAATCCAATTCAACGCTAACACTATCAACCTTGAGTTAGTGTTAGATCCTACAGCTTAAGGGCTCAGTCCCCAAGACTGCCCTCATTTTAGATGCTGATCACAAGTCCTGGGCCCCTCATATTTCTGACCAACTGACGATAAGTCAGAGACTCCCATGACCCCCTTCTTGGGTTTGATAATTTGTTAGAATGGTTTACAGAACTTGAGAGCTCTCTTTCCTTCTATTTACCAGTTTATTTTACAGGATACAACCTAAGAACAGCCAAATGGAAGAGATACATAGGACAAGGTATGTGAGAAGGGGTGGGGGACTTCCATGCCCTCTCCAGGCATTGCCAGCACCTTGCCAGCATCTCAGTGTGCTTAGGCAATTCCAAAGCTCTCCAAACCCCTTCGATTAGGAGTTTTTACGGAGGCTCTGTTACATAGGCATAGTTGATTAAATCACTGGCCTTTAGTGATTTACTCAGTGTTCAGCCCTTCTTCCCTCCCTAGATGTTGGGGCAGGGTGTGCTGAAAATTCCAACCTTCTAATTACATGGTTGGTTCCTCTGACAATCAGCCCCCATCCTGAAGCTATATAGGGGCTCACCAAGCTATACAGTCACCTCACCAGCATAAACTCAGGTATGGTTGAAAGGGACTTATTATGAATAACCAAAGACATTCCTCTCACCCCTCTCACTCAGGAAATTCCCAGGGTTTTAGAAGCTCTACGCCAGAAACTGAAAATAAAGACCAAATATATATATTTCTTATTTTTCTCACACTGCCCTTTGTGAAAGAGTTTGCCAACTCATGGACAAAAGAAAAAAATATGATCATCTCAATAGATCCATAAAAAGCACTTGAACAAATCATTATTCATTCACGGTAAAGACAAAGAAAATCTAAGCAAGCTAGAAGGAAACTTCCTCAACCTGATCAAAAGTATCTACAAAAAACCTATGACTAATGTCATACAAGATGATATGAGGGTCAACGCCTGCCTCCTAAGATTGGAAATAAGGCAATGATGTCTGTTTTCACCACTCCTGTTTAACATTATACTGGAAATCCTAACCAGTACAATAAAGCAAGAAAAATAAAGGCAAAGAAATTGGAATTGAATAAATAAAACTGTCTTTATTCAGAGATGACATGATTATCTATGATGAAAATCTCAAAGAATCTAGAAAAAAAAGCTACTAGAACTAATAAGTCAGTTTAGAAAAGTCAAAAGATATAAAGTCAACAAACAAAAATCAATTGCTTAAAAATAATTAAAAGCTCAGGAAAATAGTTAAGAGCAGATGAGGACTGAAAATTGATTCTATATCCCAGCCTTCTAAATTGTTTAAGTTACACATTAGATTTAGCTAGCTACTAATCACATTAGATTTTCAAACTCTGCAAGTACATATTTTGCTGTACTTTATTTTGATTTAAAATTTTTAAAAATCCATTAAAATACTAAATCAATTATAGTTATAAATACTAGCAATGAGCAACTGGAAAACAAAATTTTACTAAAAGTACCATTAAAAATTACACCAAAACATGAAATAGATAACTATAAACATGACAAAATATGTTCAATATTTATATGCTAAAGACTATAAAATACTGATAAGGAAATCAAAGATGACCTAAATGGAGAAATATAGTCTATTTATGTACTCAAAAACCCAACATTGTTAAGATGTCACTTCTCTCCAAACTGATTTATAGAGTCAATGCAATACCAACAGACTTCCATCAGGAATTTATGCAGAAGCTAACAAGATGATTCTAAAATTTATGTCAGGCCGAAAAATCTGTAAAAGCCAAAACTATTTTGAAAAGAAAGAACTAAGTCGAAGGGCTCAAATTTCCTTACTTCAAAACTTACAATAAAGCTGCAATAATCAATACAGTGTGGTATTGTTGGAAGAATAAATGCATAAATCAATGGGACAGAATACTCATAATAGATCACACATACATCCTCAACTGATTTTCAACAAAGGTACAAAGACAATTCAATAAAAGGATAATCTTTTCACTGTGGTGCTAGCACAATTGGACATTCATACGCACAATAGAATCTCTATTAATACCTTACATCATATATAAAAATTAACTTAAAATGGATCAGAACTAAATATACAACCTAAAACTGTAAAACGTCTTGAAGAAAACATTGTAGAACATCTTAATGACTCCACATTAGGTCAGTATTTCTTAGATATAACAGCAAAAGCATACCACATTTTTAAAAACTGATAAATTGAATTTCATCACAATTAAAGACTTCTGTTATGCAATAACAGGCATTGTTAAAGACAATGAAAAGACAAGCTACAGACAGCAAGAAAATATTTGCCAAACCTATACCCGATGAAAGATTAATGTCCAGAACGTATAAAGAACTCTCAAGGCCGGGCGCGGTGGCTCAAGCCTGTAATCCCAGCACTTTGGGAGGCCGAGACGGGTGGATCACGAGGTCAGGAGATCGAGACCATCCTGGCTAACACAGGAAACCCCGTCTCTCCTAAAACTCCAAAATCTAGCTGGGCGAGGTGGTGGGCGCCTGTAGTCCCAGCTACTCGGGAGGCTGAGGCAGGAGAATGGCGTAAACCCGGGAGGCAGAGCTTGCAGTGAGCTGAGATCCGGCCACTGCACTCCCGCCTGGGCGACAGAGCGAGACTCCATCTCAAAAAAAAAAAAATAATAATAATAATAATAACCATCCTTAGGACCACCCAGTGTGGGAGGAGTGAGGAGAGTCACCTCCAACTGCCTTCAGAACACCCCCACCTTTTCATGTGTTCTGAGGTTTCTGCTTTCCTCTTGGCAAGGTTCAAGACCCTTCTGCACAGCTGTTAGGGAATGAGGACCCTGCTTTCCTGCAGAGTCTGTGAGTTAAGGGCACTACTACTCTTAGGCCGCCCTGCTTACCCCAGACTGAGGCCTCATTGCCTTCTGGAACAATCAGACCAAGGCTTTTATTGGAGAGCTCATAAAACTTGTTAAGGATCAAGAACTAGATAAAGTTCCAATTTTGTCACCCTGAGATGATCTTGTATTATTGTACCTAAAAACAGTACTGAAACACAGATCTCATTGTGACACCCCTGGTTAAAAACAATGTTAATCCCCTGCTACATAAAAGACAAAATTTCAACTATTCAACGTGGCGTGTAAAGTAGGCTGCAATGAGGCCTGCCACATAAAATATTCAGTTATTATTTTGCTGTAAATACTACTCATTTGGATAATGTTTTGCAGTTTACTTGTTTTCATACATTTTGCATTTAGTCTTTGTCAATCTTGCAATATTGTTATTGTTCCCACTTTGTAGTTGATGGCCCAAAGCTTAGGAAAGTTAAAAGGAACTTGTCCAAGATCAGATGGCCACAATAAAGTCAAACTAAGCACAGGGTATAAATTGTGCTCACTTGTCGCTTCCTCACTGTATGATTTTGAACAAGTTTATTTATCTACAAAGAATCAGGGATAATACAACAAACTTGTAAAGTTTTTGTGAGGATTAGACGAGAGAATCCACGCAAAGTGCTTCAGGGAATGCCTGGCACATAGTAAGTGCTCAGAACATGTTGGGTATTATTATGATACTTTATTTTAATTGTTCTACAATTAATGTTTTCAGTTTTTAATTCCACTATTATGAGTAACTCTGTTATAATGATCTTTGTCCAATAGTTTATTTTTTCTGTTGTATTATTTCCTTGTATTATGTTCCCAGGAAAGCATTACTAGGTCAAAAGATACGATCCTCTTTTTTAGCCTTTGTTCCATTTTGCCAACTAGCCCTTTAGAAGGATGGTTACCATTTAAAAGGCTGCTACTAGACCCATGGGAGTAAACTCTCTCCCATAGATGGTACTTCTGTGCAACCTCTCAGCCCATCAGAGGGCCTGCACCAGTCATTTATCAGTCATTGAGGGTTATAATTACCACCTTCCAAAAAGACCAACAGATCCTAGACTGGTTGGAGCCAAACTTTATAAACTAGGTTGTGCCTACAGCATGACATAGGACCCGGCTAATCAGCAAACTGTACTAAAAACTCTAGAAATGGCTGACCTCTGAACTCACTTTCTGTAGGGCTCTGTGGAAGTCTCTGCATGTGCACAGCAGGTAGATATGAAGGAGTGGTGTTGGGGGAGGCAGGAGCTGCTTATGAGCTGTGGACCTGAGGATTGTAGGGAGGAAGACTGTATGGGAACCATGCGTGGCTTCAGACTTTTTAGTGTAGAAGAGTGTATGCATTTGTTTGGGTTGCTGTAACAAAGTACCACATTATGCATTTGTTTGGGTTGCTGTAATAAAGTACCACAAGCCAGGTGACTCGAAACAATGGAAATTCATTTCCTCACAGCTCCAGAGGCTGGAAGTCTGAAATCAGGGGTTCAAACAGAGTCAAACTTTCCTCTGAAGGTTCTGGGAGGATCCTTTCTTGACTCTTCTGGCTTCTAGTGGCTGCCAGCAGTCCTTGGCATTCCTTGGTTGCATATGTATCACTCCAGTCTCTGTGTCCGTCTTCATATGGACTTCTCCCCTCTGTGTCAGTGTATGTTCACATGATGTCCTCCCCTCTGTGTGTCTGCATCCAATGCATCCAAATTTCCTCCTGTTTTTTTTTTTTTTTTTTTTTTTGATACTAGTCATTGGATTAAATCCCACCCTAATTCAGTATGACTTCATCCTGATTATATCTGCAAAGACCCTATTTCCAAACCAGGTCACATTCACAGGTACCAGAGGTTAGGACTTCAATAGGATTTTTGGGGGAACACAATTTAACCCACGACAGATGGACTGGGAAGAGAAAATGGAACATGTCCATTTTTCATATCACAGACTACACTGTGGATGAGGCTATTGGTGGAGAAAATTATGGACAGTGGTAGTGTCACTGGTGGAAATGCTGGACAGTTGTCTGGGGCCAGTGCTGCTTCTGTTCTTGGCCTCCCCAGCCCCACTTACCCTAAGGATTTGTCACAAAACTAGTAACTGATTAAGTATTAGGTGCTTCCAGCAGGGATCATGCAGCCACAGAAGAAAGAGCTTAGCCACCGAGGGAAAGGGTTGTTCTAGGAGCCAGTGGGGAGTCATAGAAATAACACAGGACTGGGCAGACATGCAGATCTCAGGTTAAGTCTCAGGCTACCTGGAACGCCATGGCCTCAGTTTCCCCATTGGAGGGTGAGGAGGGAGGGACTGCATAGCTTCTGACATCCCTTTCTGTCTGGCATTATATAATTGTAACTGGAGAGGTAACATGTTAAAGGACCCAAGCTCCTTGACCCTAAGGGTTGTCCTGGGGTCTGTCTGGGTAACCAGGTGTGAGCAGCTGATACGGCTGGGTACTGGGGAGGGGACAATGTGGTATTTCCCATCCCAGGTCTTTCCAACAAGACTTTATTCAAGTCACCTCTCCATGAGGCCTTTCCTGGCCACCGTCTCTAAAATTTCAATCTTATCCTGATAGTTCATCTCCCCTCTTTCAGTTTTATTTTTTCTCTTATATTTATCCCCTTTCCAACATAGTTTACATTTTATGTATTTTCCTCACCAATTGTCTGTTTTTCCCACTAAACCGTAAGCTCCTTGAGGGCAAGTATTTTTATCCAATTCTAAAATAGTGCCTGTCACATACCAGGCACTCCATACATATTTGCTGAATGAACGAAGGTGTGGTAAACTTGATAAATGGGGTGAACATTTAAAGGGGGTGTACCAGTTATAGTCTTTGAGAGGTCTCAGTCCTTCTTGGCTCCAGCCCTCTAGCCAAGACTGCCCAGGGTCCTGCCATAAGTAGCACCTGTTTCTGCAGGGTTTGTTCCAGTCATCCATTGCTGGGACAAAAATTCCCCAAACAGTGGTATAAATAGTGGCATAAGACAACAATCATTTTGTTATGCTCTGGGGTTCTGTGGGTCAGGAATTTGAACAGGACATGGTAGGGATGGCTTATGAGGACCTGCAAGACTGAGGTGACTCAAACAGCTAGTGGCTTGGATCATTTGGAGGCTTCTTCACTTACCGTCTGGCTTCTAGACTGAGACAACTTGAAGGCTGGGCTCAGCTGGGATATGTGGAGCCAGAGTGCCTACATATGGCCTCTCCATGTGGCTTGGGTTTCCTCACATCATGGTGGCTGGGTTCCTGGAGCAAGTGTTCCCAGAAGGAGCATTCCATGAGAGCCAGGTGAAGACTCCCTGGTCTTTTATTACCTGCCCTCAGAAGTCACATGGTGTTGCTTTTTGCCATACTGTATTGATCAAAGCAGCCATAAGCCTGCGCCTTGATAGGAGGAGTGTCAAAGATTTTGAGGCCAAGTTTTAAAACTGCCGCAGGAATCTTACCACTTTCTCACTAGTCCCAATCTAAAATTAACCTGAAGTAAAAATCTGCCACCTTCAGATCAGGACTTATGGTGAATTATACTTGTTCTCTACCTCACTCTTCACTAATTGAGCTTCTTCAGGACAGAGTCTGCCATGTTTATATTTTTTAAAGCACCTAGCACATCATCTGGCACATAATAGGTACTAAGCAAGTCAGCAAGCAAGTGAATGAATGCACGAACACAGGGAATGAGTGTTTTCTGTGACTGGCTTAGCACTGCTAAGTAGCTACAGGAAGACTTGGAACTCCTGTCTATTGAGGCCTAAGTTTTCTAGGCAGTTTTCATTCATATTCTGCACTGCTAAAAGCCATGGGTTAGGAATAGATTCCTGTGGAAGAGACATGATGAGTATGGAGATAGAAGTTGTATGGTATGTTAGGGAATACTGGTAATCTGGTTTGACTATAGCAAATAATTTCTGTATTTTCCTAGGACAATGGTAGAATAAGGCTAGAATGTAAGGGCCTTGTTGAAGGCCAGTGAGTATAGATATTATTCGTTAATGCAGAGTCATCAAATATTGTTGAGCAGCAGAATACATGTAATAGGAGCTGTGAACTAGGAAGATTGACCTGCCAGTGGCATTCAAACAGATTGGAGTGGGGAACCCCAAAGATAGGCAAATCAGTGGATTTGAAATCCAGGTATGCAATCAGGGCCTAGACCGAGCTAGGAACTGCAGGAAAGCCATTAAGGGGAGGGATGTGAGTGATTGTGAGTTAGCAGGTGTTTGGGGCCATGTGAGAGGTGACAAAAAAGAGAATGTAAAAGATGATGCAGCAATCGCATATATTTAGAGACGGAGTCTGTCACTCAAGTTAGAGTGCAGTGGTTGCAGTCTCGAACTCCTGGGCTCAAGCGATCCTCCTGCTTTTAGCTTCCTGAGTAACTGGAGCTACAGGCACATGCCACCATGCCTCACTAATTTTTTTACTTTTTGTAGACAGGATCTCACTATGTTGCCTAGGCTGGTCTCAAGCTCCTGGCCTCAAGCAATCCTCCTGCCTAAGCCTCCCAAAGCACCAGGAACACTCTTACATTGTAGGGACTAATTTCTATACTTTTATTATAAAAATTTTCAAATATACAGCAAAGTTTAAACACATGTATGGTGAATACCTATATTCCCTCCACCTAGATTCTAAAGTTAACATTTTCCCGTATTTGTTTTGTCACCTATCTGTCCATCCTTCCATTGTCAATCAGTCCATCTTGTTTTTGTGATATGTTTAAGTCACAGACATTAGGAAATTGTACATGTTCCCCTAAATACTTAAGCTTGCATACCATTACCTTGAGTTGAATATTGTTTACATTATTTTTTCTTTTGAGGTAAAACTTATTTATAGTGAAATGAACAAATCTTAAGCATGCCACTGGATGACTTTGGACAAAAGCATGCACCTGTGCAACCCAAACCCCTGTCAAGATTTGGACATTACCATCATCCTGCAGGATTCCTTTATATTTCTTTCCAGTTTCTGTCCCCACTCTCCAGATGCAACCATTATTCTAATATTTAAGGCACAGATTTGTTTTGCCTCTCCTAGAACTTCAAATACATGAAATTGTATGGTATATATTCTTTGGCTTAATGTTTCTTTCATTTGGCCTGTTTTTGAGATTTATCCATGTTGTTTTGTGTATCAATCCATTCCTTTTAATTGCTGAAGAGTATTTCATTTATGGCTATACCACAGTTTATTTATCCCATTTCCAGTTTTGGGGAAAAAGTTGTTTCCAGTTTGGCTATTCTGAATAAAACTGCTATGAATATTTTGTATAGGTCTTTTGGGTAGTCATATGTTTTTGTTTCTCTTGGTAAATATACAGGAGTGGAATTGCTAGGTCATAAGATGAGTCTATGTTTAGTTTTGTTAGAAACTGCCAAAGTATCTGTTTCCACATTTATACACCTGTATTTCCAATGTATCAGAGTCTAGTTGCTTCACATCCTCATCAACATTTGGTGTTGTCAGTCTTTTAAATTCTAGTTATTCTCATACTATAGCAGTATCCTATTATGGTTGTAATTTGCATTTCCCTAATAATTAAGGATATTAAGCGCTATTATGTGCCTATTGACCATTTATGTATCTTTCTTTTTGAAGTGTTATTCAAATATTTCACCCATTTAAAATTTGAATTGTCTTTTATTATTGAGTTGTAGGAATTTTTTATTCTGAATACCAGTTCTTTATCAGATACGTGATTTGCAAATATGCTTTTCTAATTTATAGCTTGCCTATTCATTTTCTTTCTTAAAGCAGAAGTTTTACATTTTGATAAGGTCTAATTATCTTTTTTTTTTTTTTTTTTAGCAAGGCTATTTTTTTTTCTATGTCCAAAGAAGCTTTTACCAACCCCCAAATTACCAAGATAATCACCGTGTGTTCATCTAGAAGCTTTATAGCTGTAGTTTTTATGTTTAGGTTTGTCATCCATCTCAAGTTAATTTTTGTGTATAGTGTGAAGTAGGGATCAAGATTTCTTTTGTTCCCCTGTGGATATCCAGTTGTTCTAGCCCCATTTGTTGCAAAACACCTTCCTTTTTGTTAGGTACTGTTTTTATTCTCTTGCAGAAGAAGAAACTGAGACAGAGCTAGGTTAAGTAACCACACCTGGCAGAGACAGATCCAGGATTTGAACCCAGGCAGTCTGGATGCAGAGCCTGTATTTAAACCACTGTGTTATAATAACCCTTCTCACATGGATGACAGGTTTTCAACATGAATGCAGGCAGCTCAGTGTAAAGCCCTGGTAGGGAATTCAGGAAGCAGGGGAGTTCAGTTTGGGATTGAGCTGGGAGCCCATGGGATACCTGAGTGGGCACACTGGGGAGAGGATAGAAAAAAGAAGGGAAAAACTTGGAAGAACAAGTAAGGGAGAAGGGAGGTGGGGGCTGCTGAAAGGGGGTGTTATTAAGCCTAACCTGGATTTCACCTTTTTTATTTAGCATCAGGGCACTGGTTCTCTATCATATCAATCCTGGTCTAGAAGAGTCGTGAAATAGGCAAGATACAGCTAATCCAAATCTTTTGAATCTAGGTATAAGGGTGACATGAGCAAGAGTCATAAAGTCAGAGAAGATAAATAGATTAAGTAGAGGTAGGGAAAGTCAGCAAACTTCATGTTTAGGATGCCTACTCTCTGTTAGACAGACCTGGCTTCAGGTCTTAATCCAGACCTTGCAGCTCACTCTGTGATCTCAGGCAAGTTACTTCATTTCTGTGCCTCATTTTTCCTCATCTGTAAAATAGAGATAACACCAACCTGACTGAATTAAAATAAACAATGGATTTAGGGCACTTAGAATAGTATCTGGCACATACACTCAATAATGGTGTGCCAGCTATTTTAGGATTCAGTATTTTAAGAATGTGGTCAGGGCCCAGAATATAGTAGACCCTCAGGAAACCTTGCTGAACACACAGATGAACTCCAGGGACACAGGATTCTCCAGTTAAAATTGTGTAACTGTGCAGTTTTAGCACAGATGGCCATGAAGTTAGAGTAAGAAGCTAGGAGCATGAGCTGAGCTGGTCTCTAAATACTCAAGGTGGTACAGGAGGCAGCCCAGACTGGTGATGCTGAACCAGCATGGCCTTAGAGCCTTCCTTAGGAAGGGCACTGACTACTGGCTCAGATTCCAATGGAGCCCCCATGGGCCTGGAGCTCTGGAGTGGGCGGGGAAGGTGCTTCTGCTCTGAGTGAACAGAGAGCTCCCTGACGGCAAGCATGAGGATGCTCCTGCCTGCGGAAGGGGTGGCACCTCAAGTGTGTTGTTGCCCAGATGGCCCACAGAAACCCATGTCTATCCCTGGTTTTGATGACTATGTCCTGAAAGATCCAGCCCCATTTCTAGAAAAGCCCATTTGAATGGAATTTGTAGGATTGACATTTTGAGTCCAGTCCACTCTCCATATGGGCAGGAAGCAGAGTCAATTAAGTACTTGTCGAGTGCCTGCTGGGTACCTGTTGAGACTCTGTGCTGGGTTAGGACACTGTTTTCCTGCTGACCAGGAGCTCACAATGTAGTTAGTGAATGACACACACAAAGAGGTATGTGGTATATGCCAGATGTAAATGGCCAAAGACAGCTTGGGCAGAGTCATATGGATAAATGCTTTCTACAAGGGTTGTCACACTAGTGCTAGACATTCAGGCCCTCCGGCGTCTACTCCAGTTGCAGTACCTTCTCCCTTCCAACAGTAGTAACTGATATTTGAGTGTTCACTGTGAGGGCAGCACTTTAGAACTGTTAACTAAGGTTCTCCTTATGATGACCCCATGAGGGGAGCTCTCTTAGTACCTCTGTGTTTGAGACGAGGGATCTGAAGGACAGACACCTACAGACTTCTACAGGGGCATTGCTGGTGAGCAACGGTGCAGGGTGTGAACCCAGCTGTCTTGCTGCAGAGCTTACCTTGGTAGGCCCTCGGGGCTGCTTGGCTAGTTTCTTTTTCAAATATAGAGCAGGAAGGAGGATTATTGACATTTTCTTTCATGATCTCAACATGCAATCACACAGTGTCCAAACAGTTTTTTTTGTTTTGTTTTGTTTTTTGTTTTTTTTGAGATGGAGTCTCACTCTGTCGCCCAGGCTAGAGTGCTGTGGCGCGATCTCAGCTCACTGCAAGCTCCGCTTCCAGGGTTCATGCCATTCTCCTGCCTCAGTCTCCTGAGTAGCTGAGACTACAGGCACCCTCCACCATGCCCGGCTCATTTTTTATATTTTTAGTATAGACGAGGTTTCACCATTTTAGCCAGGATGGTCTCGATCTCCTGATCTCGTGATCCGCCTGCCTCAGCCTCCCAAAGTGCTGGGATTGCAGGCATGAGCCACCGCGCCTGGCCCATGTCCAACCAGTTTTTACCTAAATATGGCCTCCTGTACATTTTGCCCTGACACTGGCTCAGTTAAAATATTCTTAATTTCAGAAGAGGAGGCAACAAGACAGAACTACTGTGTTTATTGACCTATTTAGGCTGGCTCAGGGCACAGCTCTGAGGATGGGAACACACTGAGTACTTTAACAATCCATGGCAAGGTGACAGCATCTTGGGCTCAGACACAAGAATTATTCTCAGACAGGGCTTTTTTCAGTGCCATAAATTTAAGCAGCTGGAATTCTTTTCCATCCCATTCAACCTCCTGAAGTGAAGAATTTTGCCTTTTATTGGGAAATCTGCATTTCATTGTATATATAGAACACTATGTACTTGGCTCCCTGATCCTCTAGAGAAGCTAGGTCTTTATTTTATTCCAGGTTCTGGGTGTCATTAGGCTCAAATACCAGGAAGTCTCTTTCAGCATGAGAAGCTGGAGACACAGCAGTGCCCCGATCAAGGAATTCGAGAGGCCAGCTGTCCACCCCAGTGCAATGCAGGCCTTATACACAGGGTGTGGGGAAGAACTGCAGGTCTAGGAGACGGTGACGCTGGCTGCTTAGCAGCATGGCTGCCCCTACGCCTCTGGTCTGTAGCCCTGTGCCGGGCCTGCTAGGGCATGAGTACTGCTCTGCTGTCTGCAGAATCAAAGGAGGGTATTTTAACCAGCATAACAGAAGGCATCATCCCAGTCACTGATGTCCTTCAAAATAACTTTCTTCAGAAAGTATGTACTTATGCTAGTGATGATGCCATTGCTCAAAATGTTTTTGGAATTTCACTTTTAGAATTGTGTTTAGTTTAGAATCATGCTTTTTTCTTCCTTCTGAGGGGGAGTTTTTTTTTTTTTTCTAACTGCATCTGAAAATATTAAAGAATCCATCACTTACACATTTATATATGTATATAAACTTTTTTGTTTCTATTACCTAAAGGGGAAATTACTGGCAGCAATTTGATGCCCACACATTACCAGAAACAGATGATACCAGTCATTTAAACTTTCGTGAACCTCATGGGTAATACACGCTATCTCATTTTTAATTTGTGCTCACCACTACTGAGGATGGGCATGTTTCCATGTATTTGGCTATTTGTGAATTGTTTGTTCTTGTCCTTGGCTCATTTTTCTATTAAATGATTTGTCTTTTTCTCCTTGAGCTATGGAAGCTCTTCATATGATAGTAGTATATGGACAGTTCTTTTAATATCTTGTGTTATGACACAGCTTCATCTTTTGAACATAAAATAGACTTTTGGAAATGTATATCTTGTGACTGATTAAGTCAGGCTAAAGTGACTTCAGCAATGTTATTTCAGTACCCATATCTGGAGGGACTTAAACCTTTCACGGACTTGGAGTCAGATGTAATCAGGAATGACAGACTGTGTTGGAGGTGTGATTAGGATGAGTAATTGATTGACTAGTTGAGAAGCTGATGAAAACTTCATGTATACATACTTAAAACATTTTAACTTAAAACATAGAAACATTTAGTTGCCAAACTTTCACTGTGGGACCCAACTGGGTTTACTAATGGGAGCCTATGTTATCTTACTTGTTTGCTCTATGCCTGTAAGGCAATTTTTACACATTCCAGTTTGAATCTTTTTAGTGTAGAATGGAATTTAGGCACTTTGAAAGCCATCAGAATGTAGAACTCTTTTAGTTTTATACTTTTCTGTTTTTTACAGTTGTCTCATCCAAACTGAATTCAATAGTAATTTTTTAAACAATTCATTTCTATCATTTAACTTTCACAGAAACAGATCTTTTATATTCACATTTAATCACTTCATATACTATTTAAATTATATGTAAATTTATTCATTCAATTTCGATAATAAATACAATGGGCATAACCGGTTTTAGGGACGAGCCAGCTGACTCTTGGTAAGCACACAGCTCACCTGGAGGGGGCGGAAGTGTGCAGGTAGACTAGAGAACTCGAGAATGACTCCTACCCCTGGGCATTCAGCATACTGTGGCATCAGTTGGTATCTTATGTAGAGGGAGTGGAAAGCAATGGCTAAAAGGGTGATCCTGGTCAGCAGAGGCTATTTATTAGGGCTTCTGCTCTAACTAATATTCATTGGGTGACCACTATGTGACAAGTATGCTAAGTACTTTTTCTGCATTATTTCAAATGTTTGAGGATATTTAATCCTTATAGCATCCAATGAGGTACAAGTACTGTTATCTCCATTTTTAGATGAGAAAGCCAAGGGAGAGGGAAGTTTTATGTTTACCTAAAACACATAGTTATTAGTAAGTGGCAGATCCAGGATCTGAAACCAAGCACAGGCTGTACTCTAAACTGTTATAGAAATAGTTTCATAGTAAAAGTTGGAAAAGATGGATATAAAATCTGTATGCATACATAAACAATGAGTTATAAGAGTTTGAGGGAGTGGGATTGTGACAGGTCAACACTGTATTTTAACTGATGAAAGGGCTATGCCCTTAGAACTCTCCGTACATTGTCTTCTAAAGGATGCCTGTTGAGTTTGAGGTAGCAGAAGGGTTCTTGATACACAATAGATGACCAGGGCATATTGATTTAATCTGGTTATGGACTCTCCAACCAGAATTTCCAATAAGTATGTTAGCAAGGCTATCAGAAAGGAGTGAATTAGAGACTGTGTGATGGTGTCTGAAGACCTGCATCAAATGCCTTAAGGCTTTGGGAGAGGCAAAGCCGAGATTGCCCCATTGCACTCCAGCCTGGGTAACGAGAGCAAAAAAACAAAACAAAACAAAACAAAAAACAAGGCAGGACACACAAATTAGTCAAGGCAGGAGCCTAGACCTCAGCCAGATATCATTTATTAACCTACTGCTACATGGTCTAGACTCTGTTTTGCCTTCTGGGGACTCACATAACCCATATGCAGTCATGAAATAACTCATAGAGGTGGATGGGATGTGTAAGATAGCTTATTTAAGAATGCTACAAACAAAGCAGGCAGGGCATTCTGGGAGAAGACAGATACAGGTAGTATCAAGTGTGAAGAAACTATTCCAGGTAGCCCAGCAGCAGGTGCAGAGGGGAGGAGGCGTGTTGGTCACAGGATGTGTGAATCACAGGATATATGAGGACATGGCAGTACATGAGACCAGTGAGTAGGTTAAAGGCCACAAAACAGCATTCCAGAGAATTCGGACTTCATCCTAAGACTGTGGAGAACCATGAAAAGACTTTACACAGGGAAGTGGCAGATTTGCTTTTTAGAGAGATCCCTTGGTTGAAGTGGAGAATAACTTGGGGATAGGGAGCAAGGCGGGGCTAGGTTAAAGGTAGGGGACTAATTAGATTGTGTGATCAACTCAAGTGAAAAATGAGGCCCTAATAAAATTAGTTGTGGAGCTCATAAGTGGGAGTTGAAAAATGAGAACACATGGACACAGGGAGGGGAACAACACACACCAGGACCTGTTGGAGGGTTGGAGGAAAGGGAAGGGAGAGCATTAGGATAAATACCTAATTCATGTAGGGCTTAAAACCTAGATGATGGGCTCATAGGTGTAGCAAACCACCGTGGTACATGTGTACCTATGTAACTAACCTGCACATTCTGCACATGTATTCTGGAACTTAAAGTAAAATTTAAAAAATAAATAATTGTAGAGCTAAGTGTTACGGAAACTAGGATCAGATTGCAGGTAGAGTGACAACGTCATCTTTGTTTGAGCAACAAGAGCACTGGATTTAGGTCAAGAGGACAGGGTTTTAGTTTCAGCTGTGCTGCTAATTAGCCAATGCCCCAGTCTCTCCGAGTCTTATTAAAATAGGGATGATATCCCCTGTCCAGCCTGTGTCCTAAGATCAAGTGAGGTCATGTTTGTACAGTTGACCCTTGAACAATGCAGGGACTAAGGGTGCCAGCCCCTGACTCCATACAGTGGAAGATCTGAGTATAACTTTTGGCTACCCAAAAACTTAACTACCAGTAGCCTACAGCTGACTATAAGCCTTACCAATAACATAAACAGTCACTTAACACATATTTTGTATGTTATATGTATTATATACTATATTCTTATAATAAAGTAAGCTAGAGAAAAGAAAATATTATTAAGAAAATCATAAGGAAGAGAAAATACATTTACAATATTTTACTTATTGATATCAAAAGTTTATGCTGCCTTTTTACTAGATGAATTGTCTGTGAAATAGTGGGCAGCTGCAGACCTCAGTCTGTGGTACATATCAAGCAATTCAGCTTTTCCTTGGAATGTCATGACTTTTCTCAGCATCACTGGGTGACACTTCATATGGGTCCTGTGGTGTCATTCAAGGTTGATGGTATTGCACTAACCATGATGAAAAAATACATGAGAAACGTGAGAGGTCATTATTTACTGCAATACACAATTTACTGGAGAGATGAACTGCTCACATGGCATTTTAAACGGGCACTCACAATGTTTGAGCTTCCCACAATAGCAACAGGAGGTAGCTATGAAATTAGGACAGTAATACAGTATGCACTACAGTTAGGATTTAATACCGCATCTTTACATTTGTTTATATTTCTCTGGGCTGCAAAAGGTACCATGTATAGGTGCATAAGTTTTCATCAGTTTTAACTTTTAATAACTTTTTTATATTTTATGGTAATAAATGATAAAGTAGACTAGTATTTACATGTATTTTAGGCATTCATAACATACCTAACTTCTTAATTTTTTTCAATATTTCTAAGTTACATGATTTATTGGTGAAAAATTTCAAATTGTTGTACATCTCCAAAAGATTTTTAAATATATTGAAAAAATTCCCTGTAAGTGGATGCATGCAGTTCAAACGTGTGTTGTTTGAAGGTCAACTGTGAAAGCATTGAAAGAAGTGATATAAAGCCAGTTTGGCAGGAAGAGAGCTGTCGATATGGGTGAACAGATACATTTTAGTGAAAGCAGGCTGCTATGTTTTGGATGTCCCCTCCAAAACTCATGTTGAAACTGGGTCCCCAGTGTGTCAGTGTTGAGAGGTGGGGCCTTTGTGGGGGTGATTAGATCATGTGGGCTCTGCCTTCATGAATGGGTAAATCCATTCATGGATTAATTTATTAATAGGTTAATGAATAGATTAATCGATTCATGGATTAATGTGTTAATGGATTAATGGTTATCAAGGGAGGAGAACTGGTGGTGTTATAAGAAGGGGAGGAGAGCCTTGGGCTAGTATGGTCAGCATACTGCACTGCCTTAGGAATCTTGAGTCCCCACCAGCAGGAAGGTTCTTACCAGATGCAGCCTCTCAACCTTGGACTTTTCAGCCTCTGTAATTGTAAGAAATACATTTCTTTCTTACCCCTTAGTTTCTGGTATTCTGTTATAAGCAACAGAAAATGGACTAAGAGGCCTATGGCTATGTCAGGCTGTCTGGGGACCTAAGAGATAAAGGGAACGGGTGAAAGGTTAGAATCACATTTCTGAAGAACCTAGTCCTATTTTCCTTTCCTTAGTCCTCTCCTTAGTCCCCAGTCCTCTCCCACTCTGGAGACCTCTCAGTTCTCCCAAGTTGTACTCCACATTTTTCTGTCTATGATACCATCTTCAGGGCCAAGGACAATACCACAGGATCTGGGCACTATTGCAAGTGATAAACATAAGCTTGACAAGCAGATAGCTCCCCAGAGCCTCTGTAGCAGGAGCAGCAGCAAGAAAACTACCAATCCTCAGGGTGCTGAAGAGGGCCCAGAATCCAATACCAGTGGGTACCCAAAAGTCCTTTGTCCTTTGGTTTACATTATGCCAGTGGCTGAGAGTCATCAGGCTGTAGGCCCCGAGTGCAAGTGGGAGAGTTGAAGTGCAAGGGAAGGTGAATATATACAGGCCAGGGTGACATGCCCAGTGTAGGCTATTAGGCTGGATTTGCCCCAGGACTGAAAACTTAGTCAGGGCCGTAGCCCATGACACACAATTTTTTTTATACCAAAGATCAGGTGTCCTCAGTTTGCAATACGGAAACAATTTGGGTTTGGGAGTCATATCTGAATTCAAGTCCAGCCTGTGTAACACTTTGAGAAATCACTGAACTTCTCTGAGCCTGTTTCCTATATTGAAAAATGAAGATAACATTGCCCGGTTTGTATGAGTAGCTGATGTGAAGATTAGGTGCATATATAAAATGCACTGTAATACATAAAGAAGGTCCCCATTAAATAAAGGCTGTTGTCATTAAGAGGTACTCAATAAACATTTGAATGGGTAATATAGTTAAATGGAAAACTGGCTGTGTTAGGGTTGACTTGGCAAAAGCAAAACCCAAAAGAAGCACACATATGAAATATCCCCTGGTGGTTAGCATTGAGATTGGTGTGCCTCATTCAACCTGGTACCCTGGTGAGACCAATTTTGGGCAGATCCCAGTGTATGCACAAACGAGAGGGTTGTAGTGGTGTGTTACAGAGGAAAATGTTCCAGTTGGGGACCAACTTTCTCCTTCCATACTCACAGGAAACCAAGGGTTCCTTTCCAAGTAAAGAGGAAGAAAAACTACTTAAGTGTCACAGGTTCTCCATTTGTTGATTCTAAACTAGGTGTTGTCCCTTTATATGCCCAGTAACTGAGTAAGGATAACATCACAAACACTGGAGACTCAGGTGCTCAGGCCCCGGTGTACCAAGTTCTGTTCTGGAAAGAATAGACTTGTAGTTTTGAGATATAAACAAATTGCAGTATTCACTGTTTCCTCTTTCGTCTCACTATTTCTACCTGAAATGTTTACACTTGAATGAATGGAAAAGATTATATTAGTCTTTAAAATTCCTGACAAAGTCCTCTCCTCTAGGTGGCTTGATCAGTGATAACTTTGGTGTAAAAGGAGAAGGTCTCAAATCTCTAGGGCAGGTGGTGGTGGTGGCAAAGAGCAGGATCGGGGTCTATTTGCTTTGGTTACCGTGCTTATCTTTTGGAGTGAAAGGCTTTGGCAAAGTAATGATGCTTCTGAAGCACCAGTTAGGAATGGTTGGCATTCACAAATGATCTCCTCCTCATTTTTAAAAATTTTAATTTTGTTTTTATTTTTTAATTTCTCATGTTTTTTTAAGGACAGGGTCTCATTCTACTGCCAAGGCTAGAGCAGAGTAGCACAATCATAGCTCACTGTAGCCTCCAACTCCTGGGCTTAAGCAAACCTCCCACCTCAACCTCCTGAGTAGCTAGAACTACAGGCTCGTGCTCCAGCCTGGGTGACAGGATGAGGCCTCATCTCTTAAAAAAAAAATAAATGAACAATGAGATCAGGTATATATAAAAACATACATAAATGAAAAATATAGTTATTGAAATAAGATGCAGTAGATGGGATACACTGGAGACTGGTTACCATTGAAGCATGAGTTAACAGATTGAAAAATAGTACAGAAAACTTTAGCCTGGCTGCAGCACACAAATATAAAGATGTCGAAAACAGGAAAGAACAGTTTAAAGGTATGGAAGGTAAATGACAGGCTTCAACATTATTTAATAAAAGCTACAGAAAGAGACTTAAAAAGGGAATGGAAGTGAAGCAATATTTAAATAAATGATTAATAATTTTCCAGAGTTGAGTAACAACATGAGTTCTCAGATCAAAAATGTCTCCTAATACTTTGAAAGCTAAACAAAAGTTAACCCACAATTAGATATAGTGAAACTGCAGAAACTGCTTTTTTTCTCTTCAGAAAAGAGAAAAAAGAGCAACCTAAAGATCAAAAATAAAAATACTAGTTATGTATAAATAAATAACAGACTGACAGGTGTTTCGTCAGCAACAAGAGAGGTAAGAAGACAGAGGAGTAACTTTTTTGTGTTGAACCTAAAATACTATACCTAAACTATCCCAGGAGAATGAGAGCAAAACAAAGACCAAGAGTATAAAGACAAAGATGCTCACTAAAATAACTATTAAAGAATATATTTGGGTGTTTTTTTATTTTTAATTCCCATTTCTGTTTTAGATTTGGTGGGTACACGTGCAAGTTACAAGAATACATTGTGAGATGCTGAGGTTTGGGCTTCTGTTGATCCCATCACCCACAGATAGTAAACACTGTATCCAATAGGAGGTTTTTCAGCCCTTGCTCCCTCCCCCTCCTTTTGGAGTCACCAGTGTCTATTGTTCCCATAAAGGATGTGTTTTGGAAAGAAAAAAATTAAACAATGAGAAAAGATGTACAATGTAAGAGGCAATGGTAAACATAGAAATTGATAAAATGTATTTATATTTATTTGTTAGCTATGCAAAACATTCATAAGTGTGTATGATTTTAAAAACATGATTAAAATGAAGACTAGGCAACAATAGCAAGATGGTGCAGATTATTTTGGGGGAAAATGTTAAAGCCATATTCGGAGTCAGGAAGATAATAATTATAGATTTTTTAAGAAAAAACTATAGTCATCAATTGTACCCGGAGGGTTAGGCTGCATTACTAAACTCAGTGGCCCCAAATAAACAGTGTCTTATTTAGCTTCCAATTCTTTGGGCTGGTTGGGCAGTTTTTAAAATCTAGGCCAGCTCAGCAGATCTTGACTCTATCATGCCTCTATGGTCAGCTGGTGACTGTCTAGATGATCTAGGATAGCCTCACTCACATGTCTGGAAGTTGACTGTCTGATCCTTGGATGTCTCAGTTCTCTTCCAAATTGCTTCTCATCTTCCAATAGGCTGCCTTGGGGTATTCACATGGTAGACCCAGGTTTCCAAATGCAGCAAGAGAGCAGGACTTACTGTCCAAAAACTTTTTAAGCCTCTGCTTATGTTATATGTGCTAATGTCCTGTTAGTCAAAGCATGTCACATTGCCAAGACCAGATTCAATGGGGAGAGAAGTAGACGCCACATCTTGAGAGGAGGAAAAGGATTTATGGGTGTTTTTGGAATCTACCAGAGTCTGCTCTTTGGCCACATTTCTCATGCATGCAAAATGTGCTCATCCTCATCCTAGGCTCTCTGTCTTATTTATAGCATCAGGTTGGAAGTCTGTGATCTCATGATCTTATCACAGTCAGATATGAAAGAGGGTCCTCAGCTGTAGCTCCTTGGATATGGCAGCTCTTGATCCAGAATTTAAAATGACAAGTCACTTGCTCCCTACTCCTCCATCATACAGTGGTGAGACCGGGGCAGGATAACTTGAATAGACATTTCTCTTCAAAAAGGAGAAAAACAAAAGGGACATAGCAGTTACTGGTTCGTAACAAATCAAAATTCCCCTGGGGCAAATGTTGCCAGGTCATCTAATCTAGGCCATTCCTTCTGCTCTCTGGGGTGTCTTCCCAGTTTGTTGTTCTCCAAGGCTCTTGACTCTATTCTCTAATATCTTGGTTCTCCCCCTTAAAAAGCCTTTCCTTTTCCACAAGAAATAGTACAGCTGAGTCCCTTTCTCATCTGTCTTCCTGCCCATAGATAGTTGAGGGCCCAGAGACCTCTTTGCAGCCTAATCAATTTTAGTCCCTTGTAGTCCAAGCTGATAGTGCTTTGTTGGGATGATTTTCTTTAAAATATTGTGGGCTTTCTATGTAATAGGCTATAGCTTAACTCATTGTATAAAAACTACATCCACAATTGTTGTTTCTTTTCTCTAGAGTCATTCAGTGATTTGGGATTAACCTTCTGTCAGGCCCTTAAGATTCTTAGGAGCTTTTTTGACAAGCTAAGGTGTGCTAGGCTTTCTTTCTTAAATCCTTCAGAGGCCTTAACAAATGGTCATACAACCCAACTCTTAATTTGCTCTTTTAAGGCCTCCTTTTACTCTGAGAATATTTTACTCAAAGGTTGTCAAATGTGGGGAGACTGGAGATGAGGATCAGTTTTATTTTCCAACACCACAAATCCTGGACCTTCTGTATTCTATCTAAATTCTGGTTGCAAACAGAATATTTCCTTCTTTAGCTCACCTTTGTCTTGCCACACTTTAGCATATGCAGTTAAGAGCTCCTAAATGACACTTTTGAAATTCTGTCTGGAGATCTACTTAGCTACAACTAGGAGTTCACTAGGGTCTTTTCTTTTTGAAAATCTCTTAAGTTACTGCAAGCTTTAGTTTTACCAGTTGTTCTGTCTCAACCCAAAACAAGCCATCATTTTGCCAGCCTGCTATAGCAGTTTCTTTTCCATTTCTCCAGCCGTTGCAAACTGTTTTCTTACTGCTTTTCTTGCCACTAGAAAAGCCACTATTTCAAAACCAGTACCACATGTTATAGTTTTTCTTATGGCACCACCCCACATTGGAAACCAACTGCTGTATCAGCTAGCTTTTACTGCATAACAAACCACCCCAAAATTTAGAGACTTAAACCATAGCTATTTTATTTATAACAACATGGCGAAACCCTATCTCCACAAAAAATACAAAAATCAGCCAGGTGTTGTGGCGCGGGCCTGTAGTTGCAGCTACTCAGTAGGCTGAGGTAGGAGGATATCTTGAGCCTGGGAGGCTGAGACTGCAGTGAGCTGTGATCATGCTGCTGAACTCCAGCTTGGGCAACAGAGCGAGACACCATCTGCCCCTACTTCCTACCAAAAAGAAAAGAGTAACCTGTTGAATAGGTATTACTATAAATTTTATTTGGCTATGTGTAAATGATAATCTAAATGACCATGGCTTAAATGACCTAGGGGTTTAACATTTGTCATATAACAGGAAGTTATACGTTTAATTAGAGCACTTTCTTGGAAGCCCTATGCAATAACTTCCACTTACATGTCATTGATTAGAACTGTGTCATTTGGCAGTTCCTGGCTGCAAGGAAGCCAGGGAAGTATAGTTTGTTTTTTAGCATGGCGTATTGCCTTCCCAAACCAAATAAGGGTGTGTTGGTATGGAACAAGGGAGAATATTATAAATATTGTGTAGGCAATTATTGTTGTCTACTGTATATATCCCACTCAAGAAGCTAGAAAAAAATCCTAAATAAACCTTTGGAAAAGTAGAAAGAAGGAAACAAAGGAAGACAAATGAAATGAAATAGAAAATCATTTGGCGGATTAAAAAAAGTGTTATAGATAAAACCCTAATAAGGCTTTTTTTTTTTCAAAATAAGATCCACAAATAATATTTTGAATGAAATGGAAATATAACTCCTGATATGAAATTGATAATAAAATCAAAACCTATACTCTGAAAATTTTATGTTAAAATTTGGATTAGGAGAAGACATGGGTAATTTTCTAGGCAAATATAATTTGCCATAACTACTTCAAAAGATACAGAAAACTGCAGTAAAATAACAATTATAAAGAATTTAAACTGATAGTCAAGAGACTTCTTCTCCCAAAAATATAAGGCTTAAATGGTTTTTTGCATGTACAACTCCAGGAAGTAAATAATCCTAATATTGTGCAAACTGTCTAAGAGAATAGAAACTGAGGAAAAGCTGTCATTTTTTTTATAGTGATAGTATAACCTAAATATCCAAATAAGAATACAAGAAAGGAAAATTATGGGCCAGCTTTTTTAATAAACATAAATGCTTATGAAATATTTGCAAATCTATTTCAAATATTCACATTGATTAAGTAGAGTTTGTGAAAATAATGTAAGGATGATTCAACATTAGAAAATATATTAACATTATAAAGCATGTTAACAGATTAATAATGCCTATAATCTATTACATACAGAAAAAACATTAGTCAGAACTTAGCACTCATTCACAATTGAGGGAAACTTCTCAGAAAACTAAGAATAGAAGAAAACTTCCTTAACTTGATAAAGAACATCTATCAAAATAGTACAGCAAAAAACAATCCTGAACAATACACAATAACACTAGGCTCGCTTTCAGTAAAGTCATAAAAAAGATAAGAATGCCCTTTATCACTATATTCAGCATTGTACAGGAGGTTCTAGCCAATGCAATAGGACAAGACAAATGTGAATATTGAAAATAAAGATTAAATTGTTCTTGCTTGCATACCAATAGGGGATTCTCTTGGGATTTTTAAGTGGAAAATACAGTCATCCCTCACTATCCATGGGAGATTGGTTCCAGGACCTCCCTTGGGTGTCAAAATCTGTGGATGTTCAAGTCCCTTATATAAAATGGTTTAGTATTTGCATGTAGTCTACATGTATCCTGCTGTATACTGTAAATCATCTTTAGATTATATGTAATACCCAATACTATGTAAAGGTTATGTAAATAGTTGTTATACTGTATTTTATTATTTGTATTTTTTTGTTGTTGTATTGTTATTTTTATTAGTTTTTTTTTTTTTAAATATTTTGGATTTGCAGATGGTTGAAGCCATGGGTGCAGAACCCATGGATATAGAGAACCAACTGTGTAATGTAAGAGTTCCAAGTTCCATAAGCACAATATCAACATATTAAAGTCCTATTTACCAGGAATAACCAATTAGAAAAATTAATAGATAAAGGATCCTATTTTCAGTAGTAACAAAAGCCATAATATACCCAGGAGTACACCTAACCAAAAAGTACACAAGAATGTTTTGAAGAAAATTATAGTTGTTGAAAGGAAAAAAAAAGAGATCCTTCATAAATGGAGAAAAGGGCTATACTGATGAACTGGAAGATTCATTATAAAGGTGCCAGTTCTCCACAAATTAATTCATAAGTTAAATACACTTCTTAGTATGGATGAGGATATGGAATGACAGACTCTTACACTGCTGGAAGGACAATACTACAGATTTAGGAAACAATTTGATTATACCCTTTATACCCAGGAATTTCAGTCCTAGATGGAGAATCTTTTCTTGTGTACCTGAGTAGATGTTTAATATTAAAGTGTTCGTTGCAGCAAAAAAAAAAAAAAAAAAAAAAAAAGGAAATGGCCTAAATTTCCACCAGTAGGAAAATGAATGAAATATTATACATACTATATACAGCAGTAAAGGAACTATAGTTACATTTCTTAAGAGATCAGTCTCAAAAACAACATTGAATGAAAGAAGCAAGTTACAGAAGGATATGAAAAGAATAGTGTTTATATGAGTTTTAAAGCGTAGAAAACAACACTATATACACAGTGTTTGTACTTACACTGTCTTTCTGCGCATTCACACAAACATGTCTGGGAATGATAAAACAATGAGTTTATAATGGTTCTTAAGGGAGGAAAAGACATGGAAATGGGAAGAAAGGGTTCGCAAAGAGCCACAAATGTACCTGATTTTCTTTTAATCAAGAATCTGTTTTGTTGCTATGATAGAAATCTTTCACCATTAAAAAGTGCTTTATCCTAAATGCAGTGAGGTATCTTGGATTAGATCCTGGAACGTAAAAACATCAGTTGAAAACTGGTGAAATCCAAATAAAGTCTGATTTCTTAGTTCTGAAAAATGTACCATGGTAATGTAATAGATTAACATTAGGGGAAACTGAGTGAAGAGTACCAGGGATTCTGTATCATGTTTGAAACTTTTCTAAGAATATAATGTTATTCCCAAATAAAACATTTATTTTAAACAGTGGGGAGGGGGTGGATTTTTTTAATGGCTTGAATTAGCTGGGCACAGAAGTGTGTGGCTGTAGTCCTAGCTATTTGGGAGGCTGACATGGGTGGATTGCTTGAGTCCAGGAATTTGAGGCTGCAATTAGCTATGATTGCCAGTGTACTCCAGCCTAGGCAACAGAGCAAGACCCTGTCTCTAAAAAAATAAAAAGTATAGCTGGACATGGTGGTGTGCACCTGTAGTCCTAGCTGCTTGGGAGGCTGAGGCAGATGGATTGCTTGAGCCCAGGAGTTTGAGGCTGCAGTGAGCTGTGATTGCACCACTGCACTCCAACCTGAGCAACAGAGTGAGACCTTGTCTCAAACAAAACAAAACAAAAACCCAAAAGACTCTCATGTCTATTTCTCCAGCATTGTCAAACTTGAACTCTGTCCCTGAGGTGGATGGACTCCTGACATGTCCTTGTGGTCAATATTTCCTGGGTATAAATGATGCTTCTAGTCTTTGTGTCCTGCATGTCTCATCTGCCCTGTTTTAGAACACTCCTAGAGGGCACAACCAGTCTTTCTGCAAAGTCTTCTTTATTCCAATTTCATGGGTCATTTGGTACTCACCTAAGACCCAGAGATCTCAGAGATGGAATGGACCCTAACAGAGTGCCCTGTGCAGCCCCTTTCCACAGGGAGGTGAGTCCTCTGGAGTATAGGCTGAGAAACTCAGTGAGCAAAAAGGACTAGAACCCAGAAGTTTGCTTCCTAGGATTATCTTTGCTCTCATCTCGTTGTCTCTTATAATAAAGGCAAAAGAGACTGAATACCCTCTCTTATTTGTTTGTTTGCTTTGAAAACTAGTGGAGAGGTCAGGCACGGTGGCTCACACCTGCAGTGCCAGCTACCTAGGTGGCTGAGGCAGGAGGATTGCTTGAGGCTAGGAGTTCAAGGCTATAGTATACTATGATTGTATCTGTGAATAGCCACTGCATGCTAGCTTGGGCAACATAGCGAGATCCTGTCTTTAAAAAAAAAAACAGCTGAGGAGAAGAGTTATATATTACCCAGAAATGGTGACAGAAGACACTAGAGCTGGAGCTATCAAGGTGAGGTTGGTGCATCTTTTTGTCTCTTTGCTTACAGACCTTCTTAGGATTAGATACTGTCTGCTTCTGAGGGAAGAGTGGGCTGGGTGCAGAGAGAACTAAGAGTTGTAGAATGTATGCCTGCCCCTCAGTCTTTATCACAACCCTCTGGAGAGGTCAATTGCTCCTGTCTTACAGATGAGGTAACAGGCTTAGAAAGGTTAAATGATTTCCCCAAGGTAATAAAACTAATAAGAAGCAGGCCTGTATTTTAGGATTCTAAGAACTCATGACTAAGGAAGACCCCTCTGAAGGCAGGGAGGATGTATTCCCTAGAGCCAACTTTTACTCTTGGAAGAGCTGTGGCTGGGAATGATGTGGAACCTGAGCCAAGACAGAGCAGCCAGCCTAGGACAGGTTGAGGACAGATCCGGGGGTGAGGATTAGGCCTGCCAGGGCTACATGACACCATGGATTCCTCCCTCTGGAAAAGAAAGTTATGCAAGTTGGCTTCCTGCTCCTCCCACCCCTCATTCCTGTGTTCCATCCTAGCTTGGGGACCCATGTCCACTAGCCTTCTTGGGGAGGCCTCCCCTAAACCACGATCCTTGCTTTGTTTCTGTTTAATAGGTATTGGAGAGGCTTATGTGACTAAAGAGGACACCTCAGAACTTGGTCGAGATACGGTGTGTGAGTAAACTCAGTCATTATGTCAGTGTGGTTGTTGGCTGAACACAGAGCGTAAACCTAGAAGGTTTGTGGGAGCAAGGAGGGAAAGTGCCTTTTGAGAGAGGTCTCCAAGGAGAATATGAGATTAGTTGAGGTTCAGTGAGTTCCTTTGTTGCTGACTCAAGAAGCATATTTGAAGGGATAAGCCCTCTCACTTAGAGGAGAAGCATCCCAGCCTTGTCGCCATAGTGACAGTGCTCAAACAGAGGCTTAAAAAACAGAAAACACCATGTCAGAGGGATTCCTTTGCAGCTGTGATGCCCCAGTAGAGGTCCCAGCTATTGTGTGCTATGGAGAAGAGGGGCAGGGAATTTGAATAGTTCCCCTTCCTTCCTGTTTCTTGCTGTGGGGCTTTTGTTTTGGTCTTTCTCTCTGGACTGATATGGCCTTTGGAAAGGGATGTGTCTCTGCAGAAGGAACCAGTCTCCTTTTAAACCTATGTCAGAACTTGGAGGCATCTCTCTTTTTCAGGCCCTTTTCTTTCTTCGTTATGCTGGCTGTTAACTTGCCATTCTGGAAGGTAGCGGAGTTTTCTGTAAAGCCAGCCACCTTACCCCTATTCCTATTAGAACATAAATCTGTTTGCAGCAAGCTACATAGATAGTCTCCTTGTCCTGCTCCCTAGCTTGGATATTCTTAGGCCTGGATGTTCATTCTTATCTCATAGAGGAAGGATGAAAGGGCCCTTACAACCAGACAGACATGTGAGACATGGTCACTAGTCACTTGGCTTATCTGGCCTCTTTAAACTGTACCCCAGTTTGCAAGGACATATTAAAAGATACGATTATTTCTCCTGATCTGTCTGATTTCATTGTTTCCAGTATTTTTGACATCTGGTCTTCTGCATCTCTGCTTTGACAACATGGTCTAGACTTTGGTTTGCTTTGACCCATGGACAGATGAGACTTGAGCTATTGAATTACCGATAGGGGAGTTGTAAGGGGTGCGTAGATTCTGTTACTCCTCCTGCTTGCAGGTCCCTGCCTGATAATTTGTATTCCACACTATCCAAAGATCATACCTTAAGCGTCAGCAAGCCCTCTGTCTTCAGTATCAGAGTGTGTGGGTTCTGTACCTTGTCAGATCCAACATAGTGTCTGGCCCAGCAGCACATTGGGAGCCAGCCAAATCTAGATTAGACATAGTCCTGCCTTAGGGCACTTGCAGTCTAATGATAGAAGTGACACTAGAAATGTATACTTCTCAAAGGAGAGACCTTTGTCTATTTTGCTTTGTTCATTAATGTATCCCCTATGCTTAGAATAGTGACTGGTATATGAGTATTTAATACAAATATGTTGAATAAATGGACACAATGTCTATGAACAATGTCAAAAGAGAAGTACAAATAAATAAGGCAGTTTCAGAGAGATAAGATATTGGCAGAGGAAGTGAACAGACAAGTTGATCTTGTTTTTTGTTATTGACTATATGATTCTTTGGAATTTGTTGAGACTTGCATTATAGCTTTTTGCAGTTTAATTTTTGAAAATATTTTCTATGTGTTTGAAAAGAGTAATGCATATTTTGTAATTATCAAGCATAGGGTTCTATATATGTCTATTAGATTAAGCTTTTTTGCCCATGGTGACAAATTTGGGAGTTTTCACACAAATAATTGTGAGCTGAATTAAATTGAGCAGAATTGGCCTGATTCTGAGCCGTTATATTGGAGATAGTTACTAGACTCCCATTTCTAAAACAGATGATGCCAGGGATATTCTCTACATCTTTATCTCACTCCTGTTATTATTATGTAGTGATTCTCTTTCTGATCAATTACATTAAAGTCTATTTTGTCTGATATTAATTTAGTTATTCCAACTCTTTTACGGTTAGTTTTTGTCTAACTTATTTTTTCATTTATTATTTTCAATGCCTTTGTGTTTTCTAGGTTCATCTTATGAATAGTATATAGGCAGAATATATCGCTACAGATATAGATAGATATTGTATATAATGTTGTATAATAATATTATCTGTCTTTTAATGGGTGAATTTGGTCCATTTATATTTATTGTGATTTCTGATAAAGATGGAGTTGGAGAGACTGGCGTATACATGAATGGATTAATTGCTGATGGCCATGATGGGAGATAATCTAACACAACAGTATACCAGAAGACATCTAATACATGTTAGTTATCTTTTTTAACCCCTGTCTCTAGTCTCTTCCTAGTGGATATTTGGATGATTTAAGTAGATTTTGTCTGATTAGCTCCTTGGGTACAAATGTTACATCTTCCTAACACTCTCAGCCTCTCTAAGCCCTAGCATTCTGACCTTGTAGGTGGTGTATAAAAGAACTGGACTGATTGTAGGGGGTTAAAGAGGGAGTGGGTAGAAAGGAAATTGTGGCAGGAGGTGTTGATGACTCATTGAAAACATATGAGTGGAAAGAAAGGCTAGAAATAGGATGGTAGCTAGAAAAGGCAGTAGGTCTAATTGTTGGTATTTTTAAGAGAGGATGTCTGAAGACAGAAAAAAAGGAACTGACAGAAAATGAGTGGTTGAAGGTATTAATGAGGCAAGGACTAAACTATCACTTATCAGCTTCTTTAGAGTGAGAAGCAGGGAGAAAGGGATATACAGAAAAATATTTTTATATAGTATTCAATAGAAATATACATCTCTACTAAATTATTAGTGTAAACTATGTAAAGATAGGCAATATGATTTTTAAAATATAAATTAATCTCATACTTCCTTACCAAGCTCTTAATATAACATTAGTTAGGCCAACTGGATTTTCTATCTCTACTATTTTATAGTACTAGGAAGAACTTTTAATTCATCAAATCTATATGCGTATCTAAGATAGGAAACCTTTTATAGCATCCTTCACAAATAGTTGTCCAGGGCCTTTTGAACACGTATGGTTTTAAGAATCTACCACCTGAAATATGAAGCTACTGCCTTTGTCCAGAGGTCCGGTAGTATGAAGCTCCTCTTTTATTCAATAGAAATCTGCCTATATGTAACAAACTCTTTCTGAAACAGCATATCATGAATATAATTTCATTATATGTTTGAGGTCTCCACCATGTATCTGTTTCTTCATACTCCATCTTCTAACATTACCTGAGACCTGTCTCATAAGAGGACTTCTGGATCCCCAAGAAACTTGTGCCTTTTTAAAAGAAGGAATCCCAGTTTTTTGCATTTAGACTAAAGCAGTTGCTCAGAACCATGAATGAAAATGGAATTTTGTCTGATTTTTAAATGTCTAATAAAATGATTATGTAGTTTTTTCTTTGTTACTAAGTTGATACTGTAAATTACACTGATTTTCAGTTGTTGAACCACCCTTACATTTTCAGGATAAACCATACAGAATAATAATATATTTTAAAAAATATATTGCTGAATTTGATTTGCCAATATTTTGTTGAGGATTTTGTGTTTATATTCATGAAGAATATGGGTCCATGGTTTTCGTTTTTCTGTGTCTTTATCTTACTTACTTATCTTACTTACTTATCAAGTAATGTTGGTCTCATAAAATTTCTTTAATTGAGGTTCTGTGTTTCTTCTTGTGGGAATTTTGGTAATTTGTGTCTTTCAGTGAATTTGTGTATTTTATCTAAGTTGTCAAGTTTTTATATTATGACATAGACTTGTTATATATATATATAGAGAGAGAGAGACTTGTTCTATATATATAATTCTAATATATATAGTTCTAAATATATATGTATATATAATGTCTGTAGGACTGTAGGATTTGTAGTACTGTTCTCTATTTTATTCCTAAGATTTATTTTTGTACCATCTTTCTTTTTTCGTGATCAGCCTGACTATAGGCTTACCAATTTCATTGATCTTTCCAAAAACCAAACTTTTGGCTTCATTGATTTTATTTCTTTTCATTGTTATTGATTTCTGCTTTTATCTCTATTATTTCCTTCTTTCTGAGAAATTTGGTTTTAATTTGTTCTTTTTCTAGTTTATCCTAAAGTAGAAGCTTAGATCACTGAGTTAAGACCTTCCTTCTTTACTAATATAAGTACTTAATGCTATACATTTTCTTCTGACCTTTTCCTGCATCCCCCCAAATTTCACATATTGTGTTTTTTTATGTCCATTCCATTTGAAATATTTTCTAATATTCCTTGTGGCTTCTTTTTTGAACTGTGAGTTATTTAGAAATGTGTTAATCTGCAAGCATTTTAGGAATTTGTTAGATACTTTCCTGTTACTAAGTTTTAGTTTAATTTCATAACAATCAGAGAATATTTCTATGTGGTTTCACTTCTTTTAATTTGATTCAGGTGTGCTTAGTAGCCCAGAATATGGTCTATCTTGATAAATCTTTCATATGCATTTGAAAACAATGTGTATTTTGCATTTGTTGGGTTGAGTGTCGATTTGATCAAGTTGGTTGATAGTGGTGTTCAGCTTTTCTAAATCCTTATTTTCTGTGTACTTGTTTTATCAATTACTGAGAGAGGAGTGTTGAAATCTCTAACTACAATTGTGGATTTTTCTAGTTCTCCTTTCAGGCCTAAGACTTTTTGGATAATGTATTTTGGAACCCTGTGTTAGATGTGTACACATTTAGGAGTGTTATATTTCCTCAGTGAATTGATCCTTTTATCGTTATGAAGTTACTCTCTTTATCCCTGGTAATATTCCTTTTCCTGAAATCTACTTTGTCTGATATTAATATAGCCATTTCAGTTTTCTTTTGATTAGTGCTTACATGTATGTCTTTTTCCATTGTTTTATTTTTAACCCATTTCTGTCTTTATTTTCAAGGTGAGCTTTTTTTGTGGAAAGCATATAATTGGGTCTTACTTTTTTATACAGTCTAACAATCTTTAATTCATGTAGTTAGGCCATTTGTAATTATTAATGCAATTATTGATATGATTGGATTAAAACTACCATCAATATTTTTTGTTTCATCTTTTTCTTGTCCCTTTTATCCTCTTTTTCTGCTTACCTTTGTATTTATTGAAATTTTTGTTTGTTTTGTTTTGTTTTGTTTGAGGTGGAGTCTTGCTCTGTTGCCCAGGCTGGAGTGCAGTGGCGCGATCTTGCTCACTGCAACCTCCACCTCCCAAGTTCAAGCAATTCTCCTGCCTCAGCCTCCCAAGTAGCTGGGACTACAGGCACCCACCATGCCCGACTAATTTTTGTATTTTTAGTAGAGATGGGGTTTCACCATGTTGGCCAAGCTGGTCTCAAATCTTAGTTGATCTGCCTGCCTCAGCCTCCCAAAGAGCTGGGGTTACAGGCATGAGCCACCACATCCAGCTGAGAATTTTTATTATTTCATTTTATCTCCACTATTGGCTTATTATTTTACTTCTTTTTAAAAATGTAATGTGTGCTCTAGTGTTTACAACCTATATCTTTCATCACAGTCTACCTTCCAATTACATCACTTCACGTATAGTACAAAAGCCTTAGAATATTATACTCCAAGTTCTTCCTTCTCAACTTTTTTTTTTTTTTTTTTTTTTGAGACGGAGTCTCACTCTGTCACCACCCAGGCTGGAGTGCAGTGGCCGGATCTCAGCTCACTGCAAGCTCCGCCTCCCGGGTTCACGCCATTCTCCTGCCTCAGCCTCCCGAGTAGCTGGGACTACAGGCGCCGCCACCTCGCCCGGCTAGTTTTTTGTAGTTTTAGTAGAGACGGGGTTTCACCGTGTTCGCCAGGATGGTCTCGATCTCCTGACCTCGTGATCCGCCCGTCTCGGCCTCCCAAAGTGCTGGGATTACAGGCTTGAGCCACCGCGCCCGGCCCCTTCTCAACTCTTGTACTGTTGTTGTTATTAATTTTTCTTTTACATATCTCATAAACCCATAGTACATTACTATTATTTTTTACTTTAAAAAGTCAATTATCTTTTAGAGCAATTAAACATTTTTTAAAATGTCTTTTATATTTACCTTCATTTTAACCATTTCTGGAGATCTTAGTTTATTTGTTTGGATTCAAGTTCTGTCTGACATATCCCTTCTACCTGAAGAAGTTTCTTTACTAGTTCTTATCGTGCAAGTTTGTTAATAATGAATTCTCTCAGCTTTTCATTTAGTTCCCAAAGTCTGTATTTTTCTTTTATTTTTGAGAAATATTTTCAGGAGTATGGAATTCTGGATTGACAGGGTTCTTTCTTTCAGTACCTTTAAGATTTCCTTTGTTGTTTTTTGGTTTGCACTTTTTCAGATGAGAAGTATGCTTTCATGTATTCCCTCACCCTATCTGCCTTTAAGATTGTTTCTTTCCCTTTGATTTTCAGCCACTCGAAGATTATATGCCTAGATGTGTTTGGTTGTTTTTGTTTGTATTTATACTGCTTGGAGTTCTCTGAGATTCTTGGATTTGTAGTTTGATGTCTTTCATTATTTTTGGAAAATGCTTAATCATTATGTAAGTATTTCTTCTGACTCATCCTCTATTTCTTCTCTTTCTGAGATTCCAATTATATGCATATTAGACCACTTGATATTATTCCATAGCTTTTAGATTCTTTGTTTTCTTTTTTCCCCCTACTATTTTATTTCTTTGTGTTTTAGTTTGGATAATTTCTACTGATTCATCTTCAAAATCACTGATTTTGTTTCCCCAGTTGTGTTGAGTGTGCTTGTGAGCCTGTTGAAGGCATCCTTAATCCATAGAAACAGAAAGTAGACTATTGGTTGCCTAGAGTTGGGGAACCTTGGAGTAGGTTATGGGGAGTGACCGTGAATAGGTATGGCATTTCTTTTACAGGTGATGCAAGTGCACTAAATTCATGAGGTAATGCACAACTCTTTGACTATACTTAAAAAGCATTGATTTGAACACTTTAAATTGTATGGTATGTGAATTATATCTGAATAGAGCATATATTATATATTTATATATGTATATCAACTTCATATTTTATGTTCAAAGGCTACATTGATAAAATTCTGGTAGGAATCAGGGAGGAACAAGACAGCTTACTGATGGTGCTGAAGGGTGTATAGAACAAAAATAATTCTGAAGGAAATGTTACAGGCTGGGCGCAGTGGCTCACACCTGTAATCCCAGCACTTTGGGAGGCCAAGGTGGGTGGATCACCTGAGGTAAGCAGTTCGAGGCCAGCCTGACCAACAGGGTAAAACCCTGTCTCTACTAAAAGTACAAAATTAGCCAGGCATGGTGGTGCATGCCTGTAACCCAGCTACTCAGGAGGCTGAGGCAGGAGAATTGCTTGAACCCGGGAGGTGGAGGCTGCAGTGAGCCAAGATCACACCATTGCACTCCAGCCTGGGCAACAAGAGCGAAACTCCATCTCAAAAAAATAAAAATTAATGTTACTATGACTGAAGCTGGTGAAGGATAGGGATTATTATTTTGTCCCATGTTACATATTTGATTCTAAGTGTTGAAAAATGAGTAGTAAGTGTTCTTAATTAGTCCATGTCTTTATCTTTCCATGTGTTTTGTAATTTATAGTTATTAGTCTTATAAATTTTAAAAGTTCCAGGTCATCCTGATGCTTTGAGTTCTACCTAAGTAGAGTGGTCAAACTCCTCTCTACTGTGTGTCTTTGGACACCTGACCCATTAGGTGCTAGTGTTATCTGGTAGTGATACTGTTGAATTTTAATGACCTGGCTGAGAGTTTCCATATTACCTCCTTCTGTTATAAAACAAAATACAGCTGGGCGCGTGGCTCACGCCTGTAATCCCAGCACTTTGGGAGTCCGAGACGGGCGGATCACAAGGTCAGGAGATCGAGACCATCCTGGCTAACACGATGAAATCCTGTCTCTACTAAAAATACAAAAAAAAAAAATTAGCCGGGCGTGGTGGTGGGTGCCTGTAGTTCCAGCTACACGGGAGGCTGAGGCAGGAGAATGGCGTGAACCCGGGGGGTGGAGCTTGCAGTGAGCCGAGATCGCGCCGCTGCACTCCAGCCTGGGCGACAGAGCGAGACTCCGTCTCAAAACAAAAACAAAAACAAACAAACAAAAACAAAATACAGGTAGGCCTGTGGAGAGTTCTCCAAACTGAGAATTTTAGTACAGCTTCCCTACAGCAGGTTCACTAAGAAATCCACAAACATCATGTGGTAGCCTAGCAGGTAAGCCTTATCTGCAGGAAAGATACCCATGCCCTGGATATCTTGTATGTTTCCAGACACTCAGAACACTTGTGTTTCGTGATGTTTCTGGTATGGAATAAACTCCAAAATATATTAAGCAAAATAAAGCAAGGTATAGAAGAGTGTATATAATATGTTATTATTTGTATTTAAGAAAAAGTGGGTATAAAAATATGCATGTATTCAAAACATATCTCTAGAAGATGCTGATTACTTGGCTGATTCTGGAAGGGAAGAGAAGTTGGTGCTGGATACCTAGGAGCTGGGTACCTAGAAGCAGGTGTGGGTGAAATACATTTCACTGTATACTTTTGTGTCTTTTCAGTAGAAGAGGCAAGAGAAAACTTCTCCTTTGCCCTCTGAAGGTTCACTAAACACCAAATGACAAAAGGTGGATTAATAGTAGAAAAGGCACAAAAATTTATTTCATCATAGTTTTCCATGACATGGGAGCCTTCAGAATGAAGACCCAAAGATACAAAGGAAACTGTTCGTTTTTATGCTTAGGTTCAACAAACTGTGGACAACTGTGTAAAAATATGATTGGACAAAAAGGGTATAATCTAATGCTAATAGACTGAGTAGGGAAACTCAGCAAGGCCTTTCTGTTTGTATTCCTCCTCTCTGTGCAACACTCCTTCCTTCTGATGTGGCAAGACTCTCTCTGGAATGGGGCTCTTATGACCTACAATCAAACAAGGTAGGTCAGATAATTTCTTTATGGCCAGTTTTTACACAGAAAGGCCAGAGGGAGAAGTTAGAGTAATACTTTTAGGTTTCATGGCTGGCGTTAAGGAAAAGGGGTTCTGGTTTCTATAACCTGCCTTGGGGAAGAGGGATTCTAGTGTCCTTGGAGTAGAATGAGTGGCCAGAGACAGGAGGGAAGGAGAAGGTTGGAGAGAAACTTTTGCTTCTGAGGCTGCTTCTGAAGCCTTCATTTTGGGGTATTGTTTTCTGAGCCCCAACGCTATTTCTAATCATATAACTGTATTTGCTATTCAAACAGAAATACAAGTTAAATTAATACAAACTCTTCCTAGGATAGTTAATCAAACTTGAGGCTCAGATTGACCCTTGATAATTTACTCTTTGTCCTTATTTCTCATCCCTGGGGTCTTCTGTCTTCAGGTGTTCCACCCCCAATCAGTTGCTTGCCATAGATACATTGAAATATTCTTCTCCCTCTCTGAGCCTAATAGAAACTCTACACAGGGATGAAGCAGGATTTCTAAAACCTCTCTTGTGACTGATTGCCATATTGAGCCCCAGACTTTCTAGACCAGTGGTTCTCAGCCTTGAGCCTGCATCAGAGTCACCTGAAGGACTTGTCAATACACAGGTTGCTCAGCCCCACACCCAGAGTTTCTGATTCAGCAGGTCTGGGGTAGGACCCAATAATCTGCATATCTAACAAGTTCCCAGGTGGTGCTAATTAGGGACCACACTTTGAGAACCACTGCTCTATTCTAAAATAGTTTCTCCTATGATGGATTGATGTGTAGTTTTTGTGTTCCAGTTGTGTCTTCATTTACACATATAAAGAAATAAAAGGAGAGTTATGTTTCTTTCCATGGGCATGCTTTTTATAGCGTACCATTGCCCAGCTCTGTGTCCGGCCAGCAGTGCCCTTCAGGCTCGTTATGCCTCATAAGACAATATGCAGTTTACCACCAGCAGAGCTGACACATCAGAAACCTGGCATCCTCCATCATCTCCACTTCCCAGGGCAGACATTCTTGTGGTCACTGCCGTCAACTCCCTGTAAAGACTTAATTGGTATTTTAGAGGAGGCACTAGAAGAGTCATGCTAATTACTGATTTCCTTTCCATTGTTTCTCTCCAGGGGTGCTATTAGCATTTTAGTCAAGACAAAATGCTTTATAATGCTCTTTATAATGAGCATTACATTTAATGTAGGACATTCAGCTCCCTTCCCTTGTTCTCAAGTCATTATGACAGTCAATAATCCCACTGCACATCCCAATGCTCCCTCAATCCTCCTAACCCTTAACTCCCGTGCAACCTGCCTGTACCACCTTTACCCACCTGCACCCCCACCTCCAGGATGGGTGATGAGGGCAACTCAACTTTCCACTGAGAACCACCAAGACCTTTATTAAATTACCTGTCCAGTCTAAAACACCAAAAGCAATGGCAACAAAAGCCAAAATTGACAAATGGGATCTAATTAAACTGAAGAGCTTCTGCACAGCAAAAGAAACTACCATCAGAGTGAACAGGCAACCTACAGAATGGGAGAAAATTTTTGCAATCTACCTATCTGACAAAGGGCTAATAACCAGAATCTACAAAGAACTTAAACAAATTTACAACCCCATCAAAAAGTGGACAAAGGATATCAACAGACACTTCTCAAAAGAAGACATTTATGCAGCCAACAGACACATGAAAAAATGCTCATCATCACTCACCATCAGAGAAATGCAAATCAAAACCACAATGAGATACCATCTCACACCAGTTAGAATGGCAATCATTAAAAAGTCAGGAAACNAAAGTCAGGAAACAACAGGTGCTGGAGAGGATGTGGAGAAATAGGAACACTTTTAAACTGTTGGTGGGACTGTAAACTACTTCAACCATTGTGGAAGACTCCTCAAGGATCTAGAACTAGAAATACCATTTGATCCAGCCATCCCATTACTGGGTATATACCCAAAGGATTATAAGTCATGCTGCTATAAAGACACATGCACACGTGTGTTTATTGCAGCACTTTTCACAATAGCAAAGACTTGGAACCAACCCAAATGTCCATCAATGATAGACTGGATTAAGAAAATGTGGCACATATACACCATGGAATATTATGCAGCCATAAAAGGGATGAGTTCATGTCCTTTGTAGGGACATGGATGAAGCTGGAAACCATCATTCTCAGCAAACTATTGCAGAGACAGAAAACCAAACACTGCATGTTCTCACTCATTGGTGGGAACTGAACAATGAGAACACTTGGACACAGGAAGGGGAACATCACACACTGGGGCCTGTTGTGGGGTGGGGGGAGGGGAGAGGGATAGCATTAGGAGATATACCTAATGTAAATGACGAGTTAATGGGTGCAGCACACCAACATGGCACATGGATACATATGTAACAAATCTGCACATTGTGCACATGTGCCTTAGAACTTACAGATAATTTTTAAAAAACTATTTAAAAAATTACCTGTCCAGACCTTTGATTTAGATCCCTGCAAAAATCCCAAGTCATATTTTATTATTTTCCTTTTATCAAATGTTGATATTTAAGTTACCAAATTCTGAGGCTAGGCGCAGTAGCTCACGCCTGTAATCCCAGTACTTTGGGAGGCTGAGGCATGTGGATCACTTGAGGTCGGGAGTTCAAGACCAGCCTAGCCAACATGGTAAAACTCCATCTCTACTAAAAATACAAAAATTAGCAGGACATGGTGGCGTGCACCTATAGTCCCAACTACTTGGGAGGCTGAGGCACAAGAATCACTTGAACATGGGAGGCAGAGGTTGCAGCCAGCTGAGATCGCGCCCCTGCACACCCCGGCCTGGGCAACAGAGCGAGACCCTGTCTCCAAAAAACAACAAACAAACAAACAAACAAACAAGAAGCAGTAATGAAACGCCCAATGTTACCTTTTGAAAACCCTGTTGGTAGAATTGTCCATTGTGTTGTTCAGTCCTCTCTCTGGAGAGAGACCTTTTGGAAATTAGCACTGGAGGGCCCTGTTACCTGATGAAGTGACTTTGTGTCCTCATCTGACAAGGAGAATTGTGTGACCCTGTCCTGTTTCCTTTTTTGCCACGAGTGTCAGGGAACTTGGGGATAGATGTAATGCTTGATAGGGTTGCAAAATTAGCTTAGAAAATCATTTTGCCTTTATAATCAGCTTTTATATGGTTTTAATTTTTAAATAATTAACAGCTTTATATTTTGTTTTCTTGTGAGTGGCTTCTAATTGCTTGAGAAGCAGGAGAGTATTAAGTATCTGTGGTGCAGGTGAGTTGTGAAATAATAGCCAGATGTGGCCTAATCAGCTGGGCAAAAGAATGGAAATGACAGAGCACCCAGGGGCCTCCCATGTGCATGGGGCAGGGTAGTGAACTGAGGATAGGAAGAGCAGCAGGTTTCGAGGCTCCTCTGGCTGGTAGAAAGTGGAAGGGGGCTGGTGAGAATGAAGGGCCAGGTGTGCTCACTGGAGGTGGAGTCAAGGTTAAGGAAGTAAGAAGCAAGAGGTATCCCTAAACCCTCACCAGAGATGGATATATATTGAGGGGGTGGCAGCAGATGTCCTGAGCTTGACTTTTCTCTTTAAGGTCAAGAGAAGTCCTGCTAGGATCACCTGGCTTAGCTTATGAGACATGTGGAAACCATTCCTTATAGAAACACCTGTTCTGCTTTAGCTGTCATTTGGTCCTGTGGCCAAACAGATTACAGGGAGCAACTGGGTGCACACACGGCTGGCACTCTTGAAATGAACTTTCTGCTGACACTTCCTGTCCAGGTGGAAAAGAGCAACTGGCTCTGGGACTGTAATGGGGTGGGAATTCCACCTCATCCTGCCCCTTCTTTGAGAGCCCAGTCTCTCCCATTTCCTTTTCAAAGTGTCCCTCAAAGTGTCAGGGGAAGCCACCACGCTAAACTCAGGGTTTCCACCCTCTCTGTCTCCTTTGTGATTTATTAAGGGATTATGTAAGGACTTTTTCAGTCTGGAAGTCCCCTGCTGAAATGCTGTCTTAGTCTGTCTGTGCTGCTATGACAGAATACCTGAGGCTGGGTGATCTACAAATAGTAGAATTTTTTCCTCACAGTTCTGGAAAATGGAAGTCCAAGATCAAGATGCCAGCAGATGTGGTGTCTTGTGAGGGCTGTTTTCTGCTTCCAAGATGGTGCCAAGTTGCTTTGTCCTCACTTGGCAGAAGGCAGAAGAGCAAAAAAGGGCCAGCCAGTTCACTCCAGCCCCTTTATAAGGTTGCTGATCGTATTCTCAAGGGCTCTGCCCTCCTGACTTAATCACCCCCTAAAGGTCCTGCCTCTTAATACTGTTGCTTCAAGGATTAAGATTCAACTTAAATTTTGGGAGGGAACAGAAAACATTCAAAAACAGCAAATGCCATTGTGAGGGCTTGATTTCCTTTGGATTTTCAAACTGTCCTTTTCACATGAACACACCATCTGGAAGGGTAGCTTGTAAAGGGCCCTGAAATAAGTTACTTGTCCCTCAGAGGAAATGGAATTGCTACTTATTGTAGGTATTTGTTTCCCTCTTAAAAAGTGAGATTTGCCCTCAGAGGAGAACAAAAGTTTCTGAAGGGAAGAGAAGGAGGAATTTCAGGAGCCTGGGCCAGGCTGAGTGGGGGGCCCCGTGTTCTGCCTTGGTGTGGGTGTTGGGGAAACAAAGCATATCGGCCCAGCCCTGGGACAGTGAAGGTAGGAGAGATACTCCTCTAGAAGCACAGTCCTCTCCCAGGGTGTCGGTGTTTTTTTTTTCCGGCCCTGTCAGCCCTTTCTTCCCCTGGCCATGTCACTAAAGCCAGATCTCTGATAGCCAGGAACCAGCTCCCTCCAGAACTCCCCAAGAGCTACCTGTCTGCACTGCCTTTCACCTGCAGGAAGGCAGCTCCCATGGCTTTCCTCCCTCACCCCTGCCAGGGCCTCTCCCTAGACCCTGCAGCCTACCCTGAGTACCACCCTCATGGTTCCGCATCTGTCCTCTGTGGGAGAAGAAAGCACGTTCTGGTTCTCCTTGTAACTATTGTTCCCGAACTCTAAACGCATAACCCCCCACACGGTAATAAAAGCCACCCATCGTCACTGTTGGGACGCTTCCCTGTTTCTACATAGCCTGTCCCAGAGTGATGTACTCCTCCCAGCCGCTCCCACATCCCTTCTGCGTGTCTGTCTCTGATTTGGCTTTCCTTTCCTCCTTCCCACCCACCCAGGTGGCTCCTGAATCAGCTGCCTCTGCTGCAGTTCAGAGCAACTTCAGGAGCTTCCCAGCTGAGAGCTTCAGGACGCCTTTCCTGTCCCCCTGGCCCAGTTGCCACAACAAACAACAGAGAAGACAGTGGTGAGTGAGCAGAGTTTACATTATGCTGTTGACCATTCCTCCTCAGTCCACCCTGGGGAGGCTGCAGAGAGGGGAGCTGTGTAATACGTATTTCTAGGTGCCCAGAAGAGACTGCTGCCCCCAAGGTGAGATGGCACCTGGCCAGCTGCCCAGGCAGGTAGGAGTGAAGGCAGCATCCTGCAGCATTGTCTGTTGATCTTGGCTTAGCTGGTCAGAATTCTTGAACTGGTGAAGGTGGTGGGAATCATCATTGGAACTAGCCAGGAAACAAGAATAAGGGCCTGTGGGATGCCATGGCTGCTGCCAGAAACTGTTCACACTGCGCACTGTGGTACTCCATCCTTCCAAGCTGGCTGAAAACTTTCTTCTCCTGCTGCTCCAGGAGGCTGCTCTGACTAACTCTGGTTTTGATTTCTCCTTTGACTCCATGGTTCCTTGGCAAGCAGGCATTGTTGGGGATGGAACACAGGTAGAACTTTGTGTTACCTGGACTCATAACGATAGCTAGTTCTGTGGGACTGAGCAGCTTCCAGAGCATTGCCCATAACCTGGTCACCTGCACTCTGGTGAGAAATCCCATGTGATAATAGGTGTAGAGTGAGCCTGATTAACAAAGACAGTGCCTTCTTTGGGCAGCTATACAATAGAAAATATTTTAAATAATATTCCAAAAGTGTGGGTGATCATTTGGGATTTCATATGTGTACTTTGGGGCTTAGGGGGTTTCCATTGCTTTCTGCAGCTTTAGCAGTGAGGAAGGTGGTTTCCCGCTGCTACCCTTGACCCCCTCCTTGGGGTCTAACTACTGTAGTACTTCAGGGGTCCTCAGCTAACATCAGCCTGGGGTGAGGGTGTCTGTTAACTCTCAGTGCAGAAGAGGCTGGCAGGGTCAAAACCAATACCAATGAAGCAAAGAAAGTGAGAAGGTTGGTGGGTGGGGGAAGTGGGGAGGCATGAATTAATAACAGGAAGTGTGGCCTGTGATTTCAAAAAAATAATACTGATTATTTCCCCTATGGTGCTAAACCTGCTTTGAACTATGACCCCATCATTGACTTGAGAGAACAGCTTCTTAGACTACTTTGAAAGACATATTGAAGTATGTAGGGCCTGCTCTTTTGTTAAGGAAATAAATCCCATAACATCAAAGGAATTTTTTAAAAAGTGACTATGAGGTTGGATTCTAAAATGGCTGATAAACGGAAAAGCAGTGTCCTACTACTGCCTGAAAGAAAACACAGCACATATGGCTGAGGTGGGGCGTTATTTTAGGATTTGTGGGAGGCTGGACCAAAGTGAACACTGAACATATGAGCAAGGCATCCTTTAAAAGAAAGCCTTAAGGCTTTTCACACTGTGAAGCACCATAGGTAGAAGATCAAAGGATGCAAAAAATAATGCAAGTCCCTTTATTTTAAAGACACATCTGCCTGGCCAAAAGTCAGGATGAAAGTTGTGCCTCTGGTACTGGTGAGTGGTCTATGCCAGAAGCCCTCTTTGTTTAGTCACCTACTTTATGCTGTGACAAGGACATTTGCAATGAGGAAAAGAAGTAAATAAAAATGAGATAAAACTTCAGTTTTAAAGACTAGGGGCTCATGACACCATAGGACTCACCCAGTATTCCTTTCTTCGCATCACTGGGGCCATTTGAGTAAAGCTCTCAAGACACATCTGGTCAGTGCAAAGGCAGTCTAGAACTCATGCCCTTCTCTGTGAGTCCCTTAAAGTCTAAGTGAATGGGACACTCATAGGTAATACAGGACTCCTTAGCGAAATGCAAACATTTTTAAAAAGTTACTCATAATAGTTGTACGTATTCATGGAGTACATAGTGATGTTTTGATATAATTAATATATGGTGATCAGATCCAGGCAATTAGCATATCCATCTTTGCAAACATTTATCTTTTCTTTATGTTTGAAACATTCCATATCCTCCTTCTACCTATTTGAAACTATGTATTATTGTTAACTATAGTCATCCTACCATGGTATAGAACAGTAGAACTTATTCTTTCTATCTAGCTGTAATTTTGTATCCTTTAGCAAATCTCTCCCTATCCCTCCCTTCCTGCTACCCTTCCCAGCCTCTAGTATCCTCTGTTCTACTCTTTTACTTCTTAGAGATCAACATTTTTTAGCTTTCACATATGAATGATAACACACCGTGTCTAACTTTCTGTTCCTGGTTTATCTCACTTAACATAATGTCCTCCAGTTCTATCCGTGTTGCCGCAAATGGCAGGATTCATTCTTTTTTATGGTTAAATAGTATTCCATTGTGTATCTATACCACATTTTATTTATCCATTCATCTTCTGTTGGATACCTACATTGATCCCATATCTTGGCTGTATGTAAATAGTGCTGCAGTAGACATGGGGATACAGATGTCTCTTTGATATGATTTCCTTTTTTCCTTTGGATAAATTCCCAATAGTAGAATTGCTGGATCATATGGTTGTTCTATTTTTAGTTTTGGAAGAACCTCTATACTGGTTTCCATAGTTGCTATACTAGTTTACATTCCCACCAAGAGTATATGAGTTTCCTTTTCTCCTCATCCTTGCCAGCATTTGTTGTTTGTGTTTTTGAAAATAGCCATTCTGACTGGGATAAGATGATACCTCATTGTGGTTTTGATTTGTATTTCCCTGATGATTAGTGATGTTGGGCATTTTTCCATATATTTGTTGGCAATTTATATTTCTTCTTTTAAGAAATGTCTGTTCATATAATTTGATCATTTTCTAATCAGATTGTTTTTCTGCTGTTGAATTGAGTTCCTTGCATATTCTGGATATTAATTCCCTGTCAGATGAGTAGTTTGCAAATATTTTCTCCCATCCTGTAGGTTTTTTCACTATTTGTTTTCTTTGCTTGTTTTGCTATGCAGAAACATTTTCATTTGATATAATACTATTTGTTTATTTTTGCTTTTGTTCCCTGTGCTTTTGAGGTCTTATTCATAAAGTATTTTCCCAGACCGATGTTCTGAGGCATTTTCTTTATGTTTTCTTCTAGTAATTTTATCATTTCAGGTCTTACATTTAGGTCTTTGATCCATTTTGAATTGATTTTTGTATGGGATGAGAGGTGAGGGGTCTAGTTTTATTCTTCTGCATATGGATATCCAGTTTTCCCAGCACCATCTATTCAAGAGAGTATCCTTTTCACAAAGAATATTCCTGGTACCTTTGCCAAAAATCAATTGGCTGTACCTATGTAGATTAATTTCTGGGTTCTCTATTTGTTCTGTTGGTCTATGTGTCTGTTTCTATGCTAATACCATGCTATTTGGGTTACTACAGCTTTATAGTATATTTTGCAGTCTGGTAGTGTGATACCCCAGCTGTGTCATTTTGGTCAGGACTGCTTTGGCTATTTAGGGCCTTTCATTGTTCCATATAAAATTTAGGAATTTTTTTTCTTTTTCTGTGAAGAATTTCATTGGTATTCTGATAGGAATTGCATCCAATCTGTAGATTGCTTTGGATAGTATTGTCATTTTAACAATATTGATTCTTCTGATCCATGGGCATAGGATGCCTTTCCACTTGTTTGTATCTTCTTCAGTCTCTTTCATCAGTGTTTTGTAGTTTTCCTTGTAGAGGTCTTTCACCTCCTTGGTTAAATTTATTCTTATTTTTTTAGTGGCTATTGTAAATGGGATTGCCTTCTTGATTTCTTTTCAGCTGGTTTGTTGCTTGTGTGTAGAAATGCTACTCATTTTTGTATATTAATTTTATATCCTGTAACTTTACTAATTTGTTTATCAGTTCTAAGTTTTTTGGTAGAGTCTTTATATACATATATATATGGTAGTTATCATCTTTTCATTTCCAGATGTAAGAATCCCTTGAGCATTTCTTGTAGGGCTAGTTTAGTGGTGATGAATTCCTTTACTTTTTACTTGTCTGTGAAATATTTTATTTCTTCTTCCTTTGTGAAGATTAGCTTTGCTGGGTATAATATTCTTAGCTGACAGGGTTTTTCCCTTCTTTCTTTCAATATTTTAAATTCTATTCTTTCCTGGCCTGTAAGATTCCTTTTGAGAAATCTCCTGTTAGTCTAATAGAGATTCCCTTATATGTAACTTAGTGCTTTTCTCTTGATGCTTTTAAAATTCTTTCTTTGTCTTTGACTTTTGACAATTTGATTATAATGTGCCTTAGTGAGGAACTGTTTGGGTTTAATCTATTTGGGGTTCTTTGAGCTTTCTAGACCTGAATGTCCATCTCTCTTCTAAGACTTAGGAAGTTTTCTGCTAATTTTTGTTTCATTCGTTGATTTCCTTTTAGTTCTTTTTAAATGATATCCATCTGTTTGTTGAATTTCTCATTCAAATCTTGAATTATTTTCCTGATTTCATCAGATTATCTCACTGATTTTCCTTAAGATTATTATTTTGAATTGTTTTTCTGGCATTTCATACATTTCCTTATGATTGGAGTCTGTTACTGGAGAATTATTGTTTTTCTTGGGAGGTAACATGTTTTCTGGTTTTTTCATGGTTGTGTTTCTATATTGATTTCTATGCACCTGGTGGAAAAATTGCCCCTTCCAATTTTGTGAAGTAGGCTTTGTAGAGAAAGACTTATTTATATGAATGTGTCTTGTGATGTCGGTTCAGTGGGGTGCATTTGCCTGGGTTCTAGGCTGATGCATTAGTGTAGTCTCTGTGTAGTTTCTTCACCTATAATCCACACTAGTGGCATTTGTGATTTCTCAGTGACCTAGGTTGAAAGAGTTTGTGGTGACAGTGGTGTGGCTTTACCAGGCTGGGCTTGCTGGGTTTGCTGGGCTCTTTCTAAGGTTGGAGGATATAAATGTAAATGATGGATTGACCAAATTTGGGTCTAGCTTGCTGGGTTTGGGGTCCCGGGGCTGTTATTCTGGCCAGGAGCATGAGCCTGCAGATATTTGGCCAACCTAGTGTGTCTGTCAGGAGTGATCTGTGGGGCTGTTTTTCAGACTCAGGACAGGAAGCTGACAGAAGGCTACTTGGCTGAACTCAGGTCGTGTTTGCTGGGGACTACCTACAGGTCTGTTTCTCATGCTTGTGACACAGCCACATGGTTGCTTGGTTGGCTGGGTGGCATGTCTGCTGGGGATGGTCCATGGGGCTGTTTCTTTATCTCAGGACATGGGCTTATAGCTGCTCAACCAGCCTGGTGATGTGTCTGCCAGGGGCAGCCCATGCAACTGCTTTTTAGGCCCAGGATGCAGGCGCAAGGCTACTCAACTGGTGTGGGGGCATGCCTCCCAGAGGTGGCCCACAGGGCTATATCTCAGGCTGGGACATGGACAGACAGCTGCTCAGCCAGCCTGGGAGAATATCTGCTGGCTGGTCCACAGCATTGTTTCTTAGGTTTGGGACACAGGTGCAAAGCTGCTCAGCTGGCATAAGGGCATGCCTGCCAGGGATGCCCTGTGGGTTTCTCAGGTCTTTTTGGGGGGTTAGGGGTGGTACAGGGCCACTAGGCAGGCCAGGAACATGCCTATAAGGGGGGGATACCATTATGGAGCTGTTTCTCAGGTCCTGAGTGTGGGTGCATAGCCACTTTGCTGGTGCAAGGGCATATCAACTGCTTGGAGGCTCAGGGGTCTCTCACATTTAGAGGAGGGCATGCAACCATTTGGCTGGCTCAAGGGTAGGTTTGCTCCAGTCAGAACTGACAGATTGGTCCTCTGGCTGGAAGTGCAATGGCAGGGGTTGGTTTCCCTGCTATGCAGGATCAGAGTCACAGCTGATCTTGGGCCCAATCTCCATGCAACTGAGGTTGTGGCATACAGCCACCCATGTGAGCTTGGTAAGGAAAATGGAGCTCCAGTGCTGGGAGGTGCCGTAGTTACCAGCCTCCAGAGCAGGATTCAATCCAGAGGTGACTCAGGTCTCAAGATTGTGTCTTGCTGCGGCAGCTTGGTTCACAAGGGGTGGGAGAGATGGGAAGTGCATACCTTGTGCTCCTAATTCAGGGCAATGTGACTGTGTGAATTCCAGTGTGTCTCCAAACTGGGCCCAGGACTTGTGAGGACTGTGGGATTCTCCTGTTGTAAGGACTGTAGGTGTTTGCAATGCTGATGGGGACTGGTGGGGATCTTCTGCTTACTTTTTCCTTGCAACAAGAAGTCTCTCCTGACTCCAGACAGATCCAATCTTAGCAGGAGAGATAGAGCTGCAGAGGTTGGGTGGCTCCATGCTGCCCTCCTGGATTTCCAGTCACCACAGGTGTGTCTCCATGCCCTGCTGCATTCTAACACTCTCCCTACCAACATTTCTCGCTAGATGTTTCAAAAGGACAAGTAACCTGTAGTTTCCCCTATATGTATTTTCAGAGATGTCAGTGGAAGATCTTTTGTCTGAATTCCATGTCTTTTTTTTGTTTTGTTTTTGTTTTTTGAGACAGGGTGTTTCTTTGTTGCCCAGGTTGGAGTACAGTGGCACAATTATAGCTCACTGCAGCCTCAACCTGTCAGGCTTAAACAATCCTCCTGCCTCAGCCTCCTGAGTAGCTGGGACTTAGGTGCACACCACCATATCCAGCTTTTAAATTCTTTGTAGAGATGGGGTCTTGCTGTGTTATCAGGGCTGGTCTGAAACTCCTGGGCTCAAGCAATCCTCCCACCTCAGCCTCTCAAAGTGCTGGAATTACGGGCGTGAGCCACCGAACCCAGGCTTATGAATTCCATGTTTTTAATGAAGATGATCATTCTGCTTTTGATATAATAACTTTGAACAATGAATTGTGATATATATCATATCAAATTATATTTACATATGCTTCATTATTATTTTTCTTTTTTTAATGAAAGCAGATGTATTTTAGAGAGCTCTATATTGCTTGATATATAACTTGTAGTTAAATAGGGGGTTTGATCATGTTTCTTTAAAAGGTGGGCATTAGGACCTTGATCAATAGCGTAACCATCTCTTATGTTATTGTTTCTGTGAAAAATTCAGTCCCCTTCCCCAGAAAAGAATGTAACTCTCATCAATGTGGCTAATGTGACATGACATTCTACCAGGCATGACTTTCATTCATTCAACAAGTGCTCCTTGAATGATAAGTGAGGCAAAGTCCCTGCTCTCATGTAATTTTCATTCTAGTAGAACAGGAAGACAATAACATCCAGTGGTGATTTTAAAGTACAGTAAGAGCCAGACTCAGCGGCTCACACCTTTAATCCCAGCACTTTGGGAGGCCAGGGTGGATGGATCACCTACAAGTGGAGGGAGAGGAGTGAGGGATGAATTCTGGGCCTGAGCACTTGGATGGACAGTGGAGCCTTTTGCCTGGATGGGAAGTGCTGTGAGAAGAGCACATTTGGCTGGAGAAAATGGACAGGTCCTGTATGTCTTGTTAGATAAACCAGTCGAGATCTGGAGTAGACAGTGAGATGTCAAATTCTGGAGGTCAGTGGAGAGGGTGGGATAAGAAATGTGTGTGGAGATCACCAGCCTCTAGATGGTGTATAAAACGGCACGACTGGATTTGATCACCTCAGGAGTGAGCATGTCAGTCATTTAGAGACCAGGAAAAGGAAGTAGGAAGAAAAACAGGAGAGCATGGCATTCCAGAAACCAAGGGAAGAAAGTCTGTCAAGAAGCGGGGGTGGTGACTAACTGTTAGTGCAGCCACGAGGTATTTAAACCCATTATCACACAAGGAATAATGCTCTCTTGGTGCTTTCCTGCTTTCATATGTGCTCGTGGGCCTCATCTTCCCCCATTAAACTGGAAACTCATTGAAGCCAGGGATGATTTCTTTCTTCTGTTTGCACTCAGAGCCACTCAAAGCTGTGCCTTAACTGCCTCACCCCAAAAGCTCTTCAGTGTGAGGTTGAGGCCTGAAGTGACGTTTCCTGAGGATCTACTTTTGGAGTTGTGTATTGGGGGGTGTGGGGAGAGTGATGACAAGGAAGGTCCAGGACTAGTCCCTTCCTAGGCAGAAGAGGCTACTGATGTCCCAACTCTGAGTAGAAGGGTTGGGTGGCAGAGGAGAAGACAGATGGAAGGAGTAGGACAGATGCACAAACGTGTCAGATTCCTGACATCAGAAACTGTCAGCCCCACAAATGTGGTCATAGGACTTCAACCTGACAAAGCAGGGACACTGAGGGGTCATGATGGGCTCTTTGCCCGCTGATTGATACAGCAGTAGGATTCTTTATCATACTCTGTAAAGTACACGTGAACCCCTGCTGCAGCTGAAGAAGGATGGAGGAGTCCCTCATGGCTTCCCTTGAAGGTTTCTTACTCAGAACTACCAGTTTAGGTTCTTACAAAGGCTAGAGAATCCAGATGGTACCTGTGTCTGGGGAGTAATTCTATGGGCTGTGCTCTGGGACAGCAGTGGCCTCTTCTCTTGACCAGGTTTCATTTCTCTGTATTGATGGGGAGTACCCAGGCCTGAGGGTCTGGCCATTTTTGACTAGAGGCAGTATCTGTAGTGGAATAGCCTGAAGACACTGTCTTAGCCTATTTTATGCTGCTATAAAAGAATATCACAAACCAGGTAATTTGTGAAGAATAGAGACTTATTTCTTACAGTTCTGGAGGCTGGGAAGTCCAAGTTCAAGGGCTGGCTTCTTGCTGGGGCCTTCTTGCTGCGTCATCCCACGGTGGAAGGTAGAAGGACAAGCGAGAATAAGAGAGCAAGAGTGGGGTTGGACTTTTTTTTTAATAACAAACCCACTCCTACAATGATGAACCTATTCCTGAAATAACACGAATCTATTAATGAGAACAAAGCCTTCATTACTTAATCAGCTCTTAAAGGTCCACCTCTCAAAACTGTTGCAGTGGGAGTCAAGTTTCCAAAACATGAATTTTGGGTGACACATTCAAACCACAGCAACCCCCTATAGGGTTGGACAAATTGGGAGTTAATCTATATAGGTAAAGGGATGGGTTTTCTGGCAATTGGGAGATTGCAATGAGGTTTGGATCTTGTCCTGTCTCTTCCATAAACATAGTGAAAGCAGACGACCCATAGTATCATAAGAAAGCATAAGAGTAGTTTCTGTTTGGGGCACTTGTGAACACTTTGACAAGATGGAAAGCCATCTTGGGGTAGGCAGGACCAGCAGTTGAGCCCCTACAACACAAAGGAGACCCTGGATGTGGGATGAGAGTGGACCCCTAGCCCTGCAGAGTTTAAGCTGGTAGGAGGCCTGCAGACCAAGGGTTCATCCTTTGGAGTTTTTCTTGGAACTTATTACTAAATGTTTCTAGATAATCCCTGATCATGGGGATTCATTC
>NW_016816842.1:1905131-1919742 GCF_001698545.2 Rhinopithecus bieti
CAGGAAGGCAGGAAGGCAGGAAGGCAGGAAGGCAGGAAGGCAGGAAGGAAGGAAGGAAGGAAGGAAGGAAGGAAGGAAATTGCTGGTAGCTTAGCTAAATAGTCAGTGGGTATCTGCAAGCTAGACTTTATCATGCACACAAATCTTCGATCTGAAAATGAGCGGCAGTGGAAGTAGTGGTGGTGGTAGGAGGCAGGAGTGAAGATCATGTCCCATTAATTTAGGATATCTGAAAAAGACATGGAGCCACTGACTACTTCTGTATCCACCAGTTTTCCACTCAGCTGTCTGAGGTGAGCAGAAATTGTGTTAGGCATTTCCATAACCTTATCCTTAACTGTGTTCCCTCCTTTTCTTAGTGCCTGAGGTGAGTCTGGCAGTATCAGTGCTTCCCTGCTCCCATTCATGCAACCATGTTTTCAGATCCTGGCTTGATGTGGGTTAGTTAGCTGTTCTAGGCCAGATTTCTCAGATTTCTGTCCAACCTCTTCTGCCCAACTACAACAGCTGGTGGTTGTAGTAACTGGCCTTCACCTGAGTCACACCCTCAGGTCATGCATCCCCGCCTTTTACAGGCAGGGTGGTTAGCATGAGAGCCCTGCTCTGTGCTCTCATGAAGGATGAGGGGAGAGGAGAAGAGCACCTTAGGATGATGGTAGAACTTTCAGTTCTCTTGACAACAAATTAAATGAAGGCATACGCTCTCCATGAGTTTTATTCGTACAGACCTGGTGTCTGATGCTACAGTTAAGAGATTAGATTTAGAAGGATGGTGGCGCACCGGGTTTGGTGGGAGGAATGAATGGGATGTAAGGAGAGATGATGGTCTGTGCATCTCAGACAAAAGGAACTTAAAAAGGGGAGTCTTCAAATTCAAAAGAACGCCCCCCTGGAAAAAAAAGGAGCCTCAGAAATATCTCAAATGCACAGAAATTTGAATTAGAATCCAGAAGATGAAAATCAACATGAATAATATGAAAATAAATAAGGAAACATTCTTTACTTAAAAATTTTAAAAAGTCAGCTAAATGTTGACAGGATGTGAAGGGGTAGATGACATTTTAAGATAAGGACTATGGGAAAGGAGTTTATTTTGCCACTATCTTTCCTATAGACTTTTGCTAATAACTGTGAAGGGTCTTAGATTTCACATACTTTCAAGTTAAGGAGTTAACCTGCCACAGTTTCATACATGCTGGCAGAAGATGAGACTTATAGGTTAGAGATAAGGGACTTTGTGATTCACAACAGTAACAGTAATCAGAATATCAGCATTTTCCTGTACTGGTTCTTTGAGCTCCGACCTCCACAGGTTGACACCAAGAGGGCCAGGTGATACCTGCACACACAGTGGAGAGAAGTCCTGAGCCTTGGGAACTTGAGAGTTCTGTAATGAACAGTAAGTGTGCCTGCACTTTGCTCCATCCTGAGGGAAACTCTCTCTCTCTTTGAAGGCTGTTTGCTATGCAAATCTTCTTGAAAAGATAGTCAGGAACAAAGGCAGTCAGCACCTCTGCTTGCAAGATGTGCAAAACTGTGAGAGATATGAAGAATGGTCTCCCGACTGTTGCATCAATAAAAAGGTAGAGGAAGCTAACGTTTATTGCATCCTTGCCGTGCACCAAGCACTGACCAGGAGACTTCTCATTTCTTGCCTCATTAAAGTTCCAAAGCAGTCTTGCCCAGCGGTGGTGCTGTTGTTGTTTTATCGATAAGGAAGCTGGTGAGTCAGGGAACTGGAATATCTAGGTGGAGGACTTGTGTATGTATTATGTACTTCTTATGTGCTAAGCATTGTGCTAAGAAGTAGCTAAAACTTAATTAGATGTTTATCAGGTGCCAAGCACAGTTCTAAGAGCTCTCCATGAATTGATTGATTTAATTCACCACAACTAAGATTATCAGGCGCTGCTGACGAAACCGAGGCACACTGGGTGATGGAACTGAGCTTCAAATCTGCACATTTAACCACTGTGTGGCTGTGAGTTGTGGGTTTTTGTTTTTGTTTTGGGTTTTTTTTTTTTTTTTTTTTTTTTGAGAGAGGGTCTGGCTCTGTTGCTCAGGCTGGAGTGCAGAGGTGCCATCTCTGCTCACTGCAACCTCTGCCTTCTGGACTCAAGCAGTCCTCCTTCCTCAGCCTCCTGAGTAGCTGGGACCATAGGCATGCACCACCACACCCAGCTAATTTTTGTGTTTTTTGTAGAGTTGGGTTTTGCTGTGTTGCCCAGACTGGTCTCGACTTCCTGGGCTCAAGTGGTCCACTTGCCTTGGCCTCCCAAAGTGCTAGGATTACAGGCACCCTGTGGTTGTGTTCTTTCTTCATTCCTCAGAGTCATAGCAAGAGGGTCATAGTGAAACTAATGTGTGCCCAGAGGAAGTGGATGTATTTGAAAACTGCCAAGTAGAAATAGTTGAAGTGGGACTGAGTGTGTTTAATCTGCAGAAGAATAAAGGATAAGTTATGCCTGTCTTCAAACATTTGTAGGTATGTCTTATAGAAGAGGAGAGTTCACTCTGTGTGACTGTAGGAGGCAGAATTGGGTCTATTTAGGGGGAGGCATATCATGGCTCAGCAAAAATCATTTCTTGAATAATACAGTGCCCCCTGACATCATATGGGAGTGGGCTACCTGTGAGGGTGGTAACTCAGTGGTTACCTTTCAGAGATGTGCTGTCTGGGCCCTGTCAAGGTCCCCACAATAAGCCCCTCTGCTACAGGAGCTGGGCAATGGAAAAGGACGGCCCTAATGAGGTTCTCTAGACCATTCCTAAGAGAGCTGACCCTGCTAACAGTGACCTGAACTCTTTCCCCTGCTATGCCTCCCTGTCCCTTCTTGGAGCCTCAGGCCTCAGATCTGTTGGGCATGCACAGAGATGGTTTCTGCATGTGTGAGGAGGGTGTCTTACCTCTTGGGAATCCAGGACCACCCTAAGGATCTGGAGGAGTTAGTGCTGCAGCTCCTTGCACTCTCAGGCCTGCTCTGTCTCACAAGGGGATCCACTAGGATCTGGACTAAGTCCTGCCTCAAACCCTGCTGGGTTTGGCTCCTTACCTGCCATCAGCCTGTAATCACCAGCCCCATGGCTCAGCTATACCCTGGCAAATCTTGTCACACACATCAGGTCCACTGTTGCCCAGTTTGGGACAGAATAAGATTCTTCTGCTGGGTGGGAGGTGGAATGAGCAGATCTCTGTGGTCTTAACTTTATCTGTGGTTCTGTGATTCACTCTTTCCTTGTCAAGTAGCCCAAGCTTTAAAAAGCAAGTGGGAACAGGTGGTTGGGCCAGTGCTGCTCTGTGATGACCTGGCTGTGGCACCCTGGCAACTCCCCTGGTGTAGCTGTAGGCCTGGGCTGAGCAGATCTGATCCAGATGCAAGCCCAGAGAGGAACCCTGGGCAGGTAGGGAAAGGAATTTGGGGAGATGGTGAGAAACAGGAGTGGTGGCAACTGGCTTCACAGTGTATGTTCCACTCTGCTAGAAATGGCCTTTGCTGGGGGCTAAAGACTCCCCAGAAATAGTCTTAATTAGTCTGTGGACATCTTTAAAATAATCTAATTTTCATCAAAGGGTTTTAAAGAGTGATGCTTAGCCCAGTGTAAAGGGCATAGTCAAGATCTGATCCTGAAATAATGTCTCTGCTATCCTAGATGTCAGGAGAAACTAAAAATATCCTCATCACTCTGAGGAATTCTTGTTTTATTGAACCCATCTCTCTTCCCTCTGAGCATCCTTCCAGAAAGTGAGAGAGTGAGGAAGTGAGCCAAGAAGCTTTAATTACCCAATCTGCTGACATTATTTTATCTACGCCACTGATATTAAATCTGCAAAGCATTCCACTTAAATCTCAGTGCTAAGAGCAGCCTCTACAAACTTGGGCCTTTGTCCTTCTGCTGGCTGTGGCCCATGCTCTGTTTCCCACCCTACCGCACCCTCCCTCAGACTTCTTAAATTCCGAAGCTCTCTGTGGCACTGGAAATGATCTGTCTATGGACTGTCCATACTTCAGGAAAGTCCCCGATCTGTGTGTGTTTATTTACCAGTTCTGCTCCCCGCAACTCAGCCTGGCTGTTTGTGGTTGAATTATGGCACGTGCCCATCATTACGGAAACCTGGATTTGGCAGGGATATTGTACCATGTTTCTATTATTGGCATCTTTGAAGAAGGAAGAGAAAGTCTGTTTTTTCCCTCTCTTTTACGTACAAATGAAAATTTATTTCTTATGTTGTTAACTTTTCTGGTCAACCAGTCAAATACATCTTCAATTTCAGGTTGGTTCCCTGGAGTGTGGAAGTTTTCTCCTGGTTTAATGTTGACTCTGTTGTCTAATAGCTGGTTCATTTAGCACCTGATTGGTGCTATGGTTATAGCTGCAACAGGCCACATTTAAGGAGGGCTTCCAGGGAACCAGCACTGTGCTGAGGACTTCAATCCTCATGACCTCTGAGACAAGTGCTGTGACCATCTTCCCCCCATTATAGGGAGGACATGAGCTGAAAGAAGTCCAATAACTTGCTGAAGGTCTTGCAGCAGAGCTGGGGCTAGAAGCCAGGCAGTGTGGTGCCAGAGCTGGCTGACTTCAGCGCCTACTTCTTGCTTCCATGCATGCATACATATGCTATACATACATATGGGAGACCCATAGGATATATGCCATCAATACATACTGCTGTGCATACCCGTGCTCCCACCATCCTCCCAGGAAGTGTTTGTATCATTGTAAAACCCTGTCCTCAGCAAGTGTGTGTTAAGAACTTACTGTGTGCGGATCCAAAGATGTACAAACCCAGGTCCTGCTCATAGGCATTGCAGCTGGGGAGACAAGGCCTTGATCTGCAGAATCTGAGCTGGGCTGAGCAGGGGAAGCGTTGTCTGTTTTGTTCAGTGCTATGTCTCCAGGGACTATTATAGCACCTGGCAGGTAGTATGCTCTCAGAAACATGTGATGAAGGAACAAACTTCTAATTAAACAAAGCCATTTACATTTTTACAAATAAGTGAAAGAACACGTGAATTTCTAAGAAGTATAAAGGACATAAACTGAGATTAGAGAACAGATTAAATTATGTACATTAAGCTGTATAAAAAGCTCCCCATGTTGTCCTCATTTTTCTCACTTTTCATAGATTGGTGGGCACAATGTCATGGATGGGGTGCTTGTGGACCCATGTCATAAATAGGGCTTTCGATGCTCTTAGATCCTGCTGGGTGGGGAGGGCTTAGAGAAGAGATGGACCTTGAGGTTGGAGTAGGACTCAGCTGGGTGGAAAAGAACGTGGGAGGCATTCCAGAGCTGCCCTCACTGGCAGGATTATACTGGAGAGGGTAGAAGCCTCATGTTTTGCTTGATAACAGTCGTTTTGAACTTCACGACTTCTCGAAGTTTGGATCCTTTTCTGTCTTACTCAATACTTGCCTCACTTCCCAAGCCTTACCTAACTTGGTTGGGTATCTAAGTGTACATCCCTTCAAACCATGTAGGAATCCCTGGACCTCATCCTTGCCTGAATTCTGGCACCAGATCAAGAAGAACAAGCTTGAACGGAGGCTGAGGCAGGAGAGTAAAATACTGGGGAGCCACAAGTCAGCACCAGGCAAGTTGACAGGAATCAAGAGGACCTGGATGCAAGAGCCATACAATCCCACGCACTCTGACTCAGTAATTGAAGTTCTTGAAATGTATCTTGGGGAAATAATCTAAAGGATTATTATGGAAATAAAGGGGCCAAGTGCAGTGGCTCATGCCCGTAATCCCAGCACTTTGGGAGGCCAAGGTGGGTGGATCACCTGAGGTCAGGAGTTCAAGACCAGCCTGACCAACAAGGTGAAACCCCCGTCTCTAGTAAAAATACAAAAATTAGCTGGGCATGGTGTCATGTGCCTGTAGTCCTAGCTATTCGGGGGGCTGAGACAGGAGAATTGCTTGAACCTGGGAGGTGGAGGTTGCAGTGAGCCGAGACTGCGCCATTGTACTCCAGTCTGGGATATGGAATGAGACTCCATCTCAAAAAAAAAAAAGAAAGAAAGGACAAGTTTATGTCCATTAAACGGTTTGTTTTAATGAAATTGGAAGCAACCTAAATGGTAACTAACAGAGGCATCATTAAGTTTTGGCTTATCTACTTGCTGGAATATGATACAGTCACTGAAAATAAGATTTATGAAGAGTGTTCCATATCTGAGGAAAAGCATGAAAAATGAAGGCAATGATAATTTGTTTATATAATTTTATTTTAAAAGTATATACATAGAAAATACTGGAAAATATTACAGAAAATGATAGTATTTATATTGGGGGAAAAGTCATTTGTAATCCTACTCACAACCAAACTTTTAGCCAATATTGTTTATTTGTTTATGATTGACAAAAGACAATGGGACAAGGGAACTCAGGTGAGTTTAACATTCCTGTAAAGAGTCAGAAACGAAGACACTGTCTGTCTAGCAAAGGAGTAAGGACAGCTATGAAAACATGTTGTCCAAAATAACCTGGAGTGTGAAATAACAGGTTCCTGGACAGAGGGCACATGAAGCCCGAGCTTGGCCGGAATAGGGTGAATGTGGCCAGGGAAGACACCTTTGTCTTTTGTTTTCCTAGAGGCTTGGTGTCTGTAACCAAATTTATCCCTGAGGCCGAGACACAGGAACAGGGCCCATGAGTCAGTGTTTCTGTGGCAGCCCTCTGGGTCAGTGCCTACACAGGCAGGGCAGGCATCAAATTTGACACAGCTGCATGGGGAAAACATCTTTGAAGTCATGTCTTGTGTCGGGAGACATGGGAGAGAGGTGGCCATATGTATACCCTGGCTCCCCTAAATAGTCCCAGCATGAGTATTCAAAGAGCCCTTTCCATTCTCAAGAATCCTCATTTGGATAATATGTTATGTGGTCACCCTAATTATTGAAAAGGAGGTTGGAGGACATTCTGGGTTGATGACAATTGCTCTGCTGGTTGCCTCTAGTGCTTAAGAGACCATGAATTGTCTGGGTGTGGTGGCTCATGCCTGTAATCCCAGCACTTCGGGAGGCTGAGGTGGGCAGATCGCTTGAGGTTGGGAATTCGAGACCAGCCTGGCCAACATGGTGAAACCCCGTCTCTACTAAAATACAAAAGTAGCCAGGCGTGGTGGCACATGTCTGTAATCTCAGCAAGTTGGGAGGCTGAGGCAGGAGAATCACTTGAACCCAGGAGGTGGAGGCTGCAGTGAGCCGAGATCACGCCATTGCATTCCAGCCTGGGCAACAGAGTGAGACTCCCTCTCAAAAANAATTGCTCTGCTGGTTGCCTCTAGTGCTTAAGAGACCATGAATTGTCTGGGTGTGGTGGCTCATGCCTGTAATCCCAGCACTTCGGGAGGCTGAGGTGGGCAGATCGCTTGAGGTTGGGAATTCGAGACCAGCCTGGCCAACATGGTGAAACCCCGTCTCTACTAAAAATACAAAAAGTAGCCAGGCGTGGTGGCACATGTCTGTAATCTCAGCAAGTTGGGAGGCTGAGGCAGGAGAATCACTTGAACCCAGGAGGTGGAGGCTGCAGTGAGCCGAGATCACGCCATTGCATTCCAGCCTGGGCAACAGAGTGAGACTCCCTCTCAAAAAAAAAAAAAAAGAGGCCAGGCGCGGTGGCTCACACCTGTAATCCCAGCACTTTGGGAGGCGGAGGCGGGCGGATCACAAGGTCAGGACATCGAGACCACAGTGAAACCCCGTCTCTACTAAAAATATAAAAAAAGTTAGCCGGGCGCCATGGTGGGCGCCTGTAGTCCCAACTACTCGGGAGGCTGAGGCAGGAGAATGGCGGGAACCCGGGAGGCAGAGCTTGCAGTGAGCTGAGATAGCCCCACTGCACTCCAGCCTGGTGGACAGAGCGAGACTCCGTCTCAAAAAAAAAAAAAAAAAGAGAGAGAGAGAGAGAGAGAGACAGTGAATTAAGATTCCCTGATGCAGAGGTGGGCCCAGCCTGATGGAGAAGTGGCCCAGGTGTTGTAGATGAATATAGCTCTGCTATCCTGATTAAGATAAACAAGGTAATTATTCCCAAGCTGCCCCAGCATGTGGCTAGAATTCATATTTAACTTTGACCGAAGAGCTCCTTTTCCCCTTGCAGTCTTGCTCCCCCATCCCGCAAACCTGGTACATGACCATTAAAATCTCAATAAGCAGAAGCTTAAGTAAGGGTATATAATTTGCCAACTGAACCTTCCCCTGTTTGCAACCTTTTAGCATTAGCAGGTTCTTGACTTTTCATGAAAAAGCCCTGGTATGGCTAGTGCAAAAATCAGTTCAAATGGTAGAGGGTGATAACTTTAAGCAGATAGGGTCTTTGTGAGTGAGCTTTGTTTACTTCCTCCTGTCTGCCCTTTCTTCTATCGGCTCTGTCAAGGCAGGCTTTTTGGGAACCCCATTAATGAGCAGACTGCCAAGTTGACTATCAGTGATCCAGCCTGGGAGCCAAGACTAGGTTCATCTTGCAAGAAAAGTGGGGTGGGATTGTGGAGAAGACCCCCTCCCCTGTGCCCACAGGAGGATTGGTGTGACCCTGAGTACCCCGGTATGCCTGGCTGGACATCTTGGGAGCACTGGGAAACAGGAGGTAAAGACCTTCATGTAGTATCTCCTCACAGCCTTAGCTCAGCGGGGCCCCCAGTCAACAGAGAAGCCGTGACAGGCACAGCTGACTGGACATGTGAACAAACAGATTAACAGTTCAGGGATTGCCAAAGTAAAGAGACATCTAGATCTTTCGTAGATGTTTTGTTTGGTTGGTTGGTTGAGGGGCACAGGTGACAAGTGTTGGGGCAAACTCTGGCTTTTCCTGGACTTAAGCAAGAAGTCAACTTTTGGCACCTGGACACTATTTTAAGTCTCTAGTTAAGAGATAAGGAGAAACCACCGTCTCACTCAAGAGAGAACGCTCTGCTTTGGAGGCCAGGCTAGATATGGAATTGGCCGGAATCTGCCGAGATCTGTGGAGAGGACACCTGAGCAAGCATGGGCTAATGTTAAATCATAGCTTCCTGGAGAGGTTGGGTGGGGAAACCTGACTTTCAAAGGGGGAGAAAGTACCACTGCAAAAGCTTAAACTGAAACAGGTGTAAGCAAGATGGTTCTGACCTCCCCTCATTTGGTTTAAGCGTACATCACAAGGAACAGGTGCTGTCAATAATGAATTCAGTTTTTCTCCTGGGCCCAGAAACAGAGAGGGATGAAACCATTAAGGCGATGGAACCCAGCCCTGACTAATAGGTATGAGGGGGAACAGAACTGGGGGCAAGAGTTCTTCAGTGTGGGCGTCCTGAATCTCTGCAGCTGACTCTGAGAAGTCCCAGGGGTCTGCTTTCTCTAAGAACAGTTCCATATTGGGTAATGACAAAAAACCAGAGTGAGATTAAAAATGGATTCTTTATATTGAGCATTAATGATGAAAGCTCCAGGTGATAGCATTCTGTTCAATGTTATATAACTGTTAGAAATGGGGTTTAGTAATTAGAAGTGAATTGTTAATTTAATAGATATGTTTTTATAGGAAAATGATGTAAATAAGTATGTGAAGTACTGCTTTCCAGCCTGATCAATCACAGCTGAAGGGGCCTAGCTATCTGGCTGCTGTGTCCACCAGGTAGAAGCTTACCTAAGTTGCTTGAAAGAAAATGTTCTGGCACTAGAATTGCCGTTTCAAAGCTTTGCAGGGATGGTAAACAGCATACTGCTCTTCAGAGCACTATACCAATCTTGTTATTGTTGGCGTGAGAGAGCATCTAACACTCAATAAACGCTGGGCACTCCAGGCTGAATGCTAAAAAAATGAACTGCTGCCTTTGTTTAGCACAGTGTCTCCAGCAGGGTGCAGAATTTCAAGTTCAGGAGTAGACAAGCATGAAGGGTCTTAGGGTCTTTGAACAGGCCAATGCCCCATTAGCTTTTTAATTTTCCTTCCCACTTTCCTGGCTCCTGGGGCTCTACTTTTCTCTTCGATAAACTGTTTTCTCCAATAGGATTCCAAATTCCCTATTGGAAGTTGAACCCCGTATCCTCAAGGCCCGTGCTCCCTGAGCCAGGTATGAGTGCAGCTAATAGCTGGTGGCGGTCCATTGATCTCCCTGTTGGCCCTGCATCTGCCTGTGCTTCCCCCTTGCAGCTGATGGAGGATCCTGTGTGAAAGGGCTCCCTCACCCCAAGTGCAAATGGCTCCCTGTTTCATAGAGGGTTGACAGGGGACACACTTTCTCCTCTCCACTGGGAACCACCTGAGCTGACACCTCTGAGCAGAAGTTCCTCTTTGTATTCCTGCTGATGGGCTGTGCTCTCAGCTGGTCATTGGTTTTCTCCGTGCCTTCTCCAGGTTCCCAGAGGTCACCATTTTCTTTCTAGTTAGCCCCATTCTAGAAGAGATTTAGGGCTGGGAGAAGAGGAGAAACATATGTTAGCCTCATTAATATCTTTGGTGAAGTGTGAGGAGAAAGAGGTAGCTATGATTGGTAGAAAAATGAGACTGTTAAGGGAGAAAAGTATGTCTGTTAAAAGTATGACTGATATCTCTGTTATCACCCATCATTGCAGATGGTAAAAATCAGTTGTTCTCAGCAACATCACTGACTGCCCTGCTGAGACCCTGGAACTGGAGGGTGTCCTTTGGGAGATAGGCAGGTCATGATGTGGAAGGGCCAGTGTGAGTCACATGAGGGCAGCTGAGGGTCTGACTGGACTCCCGGCCAGTCCTGCCACAGGCATTGCAGGCAGCTGGTGCTTGAGTGGGCTCACCTGCCTACCTGAGGAGCATGACAGGGAAGGTGAGAAGCATCCTGAGCCTGTTGGGGGGACTGTTCATCTAGAAGAGACACAACTGGAATCCCCATTGGCAGAGCCAGGGCCAGGCTTAGAGCATCAGGTCAAGACTGCATGGAGTTCAGTCAGCTCAGCTTTAAAGAGCTGTGGCTAGAGGAGAGACTCCAGCAACCTGCAGACCAGCTCAGGGGAATGTCAGGGGAGTGAGGGGCTGAGTGGCAAGGAAACGGGCAGGTGACCACGAGCTCCTTGCTCTCTTCTTGTCTGCCTCTTCTCCAATAGGCTGAGGGTTCCCGAGATCCAGGGGCCTCCTCAGAGCCATAGTGAGGAATGTGCCCCTTCCAAGGCTGCTCCCTGAGTCTGTCTTCCCTAACTTCTCTAACTCCTTTGCTCTTCTCCCTGTATTGCTGTGATTCCTCCCAGCTGGCTGGGATGGAGCTGGACTTGGTCCCTGCTGAATCTCAGAATCTAGATTGGAGCAGCAGTTGCTCAAATATTCAGTGAATACTTGAAGGCAATGACAGAGAAGGTGAGAAGTGTCCTGAGCCTGTTGAGGGGACTGTTCATCTAGAAGAGACACAACTGGCATCCCCATTGGCAGAGCCAGGGCCAGGCTTAGAGCTGGCTTACATTTCCTCATTTTGTATTCCATTGAGCGCCAGAAATGAAGCAGAGAGGGCTGAACCCTGACACAGTGGGCCAGCCCAAGCCCATTGGAGCCCAGAAAGGCCCAGGCTTAGCAGATGCCAGCTCCAGACCCAGGGCCACCCTGCTCACCCAGGGCCCACAGGGGGATGCAGATTGAACTCTTCATTCCAGAGAGTGGCCACCTCAATTGGGAAGGGAAGCAGGGGCAGGGGAGGAGAGAGAAATCACAAGGAGACTGTGGGAACCACGAGAAACATGACCATTCTGTCCTGAGGTCTGGGGGTAGGGCCTATGTCCGTGTTTCACCTGCAGCGCCTATGTCATTGTATTGGGAGGAGGTCGTTGAAGCCCTCACCTTATTTATAGTCCTAGCGGGCACTGTGGGCACTCAGTAAATACACAGTGATAGATATGTGGACAGATGATGAGTTCTGAGCCTTAGGCCCTTGTTCTTCCTGCTCTGCTGAAAGCACAAACCTGATAAAGCTTGAGAACCATGATCAGGTAAACTGTTCGAAATAGTCAGGAGAGTCCCATCTTCTCAATCCTTTTGTCCAGCTGTGGAGTAGGCCTTTTAGACAAACAACAGTGGCCTAAGAAGTTGGAATATGGAAGAGATTCCTATATATAAGAACAGCAGGAAATAATGAACTTCTGGAATTTCCTTGCTGAGAGGGCTGTGTGTTCTGGCTGTGGCATTTGGCTACTGCGTGTATGTCCTATTTCCTGTAATACAAGGCTTAGCTCATCACTAGCAGACTGACAAGCTAGTCTCAGAAGCAGTCATACAAACTACTGCGTGTATGTCCTATTTCCTGTAATACAAGGCTTAGCTCATCACTAGCAGACTGACAAGCTAGTCTCAGAAGCAGAAGCTGGGATTGTCAAATGGGTTTCCTTAGCATACTCCATCCTGCTTACTGGTGAGAGGTTTAGGATAGCGTGTCTGAGCTGCTGTCTGCACAGCAGAGTGTACGAGTGGCCCTGCAGGTGCTGGAGCTTACGGAGAGACTGCCAGGATGTGCACCTAAGATTATATGTTTAGAAGTCTTCTTTTTTTCTTTCTTTTTGAGATGAAGTTTCACTCTTATTGCCCAGGCTGGAGTGCAATGGCATGATCTTGGCTCACTACAACCTCTACCTCCTGGGTTCAAGCGATTCTCCTGCCTCAGCCTCCCAAGTAGCTGGGATTACAGGTGCCTGCCACCACGCCCAGCTAACTTTTTGTATTTTTAGTAGAGATGGGGTTTCACCATGTTGGCCAGGCTGGTGTCGAACTCCTGACCTCAAGTGATCCGTCCACTTTGGCCTCCCAAAGTGCTGGGATTACAGGTGTGAGCCACCATGCCTGGCCTGTTTAGAGGTCTTCTAACCCCAGAGAGGTTAGGATACTCCCTCAGGGCCTCACTGTTAGCAGACCCTGTCCCTGAAATTTTGTGGTCTTCAGTCAGTTTCTTCTCTGTAGGCCTTGGTTCTCTTATCTATAGACTGAGAAGGTGAGCCAGGGGCTCTGAGTTCTGTGATTGTGTGCAATCTAGCGGCAGAGCCAGGACAGGACACCAGGACCTTTGAACTCCAATCCACTCCCGGGTCTTCCCTGTGGCATCTCTAACAATGTGACCTTGTCACCAAGGGTCTGAACCTTGGAATCAGAGACCTCAGTTCAAATCCAGCTGATAATAAGTAGCCATTACTTATTAGCTTTGAGAACTTTGGCTACTATTACTCAACTTCTGAGTCCTTCTTTTATCTTTAAGATGAAAGCAATACAGTATGTATCTTATAGAATTACTTTGAAAATTAAAGTAAACTCGGATAAAGCCCTCAGTACAGTACCTGGTCCTCAATAGGCATTCAGTAAATGGGTTGTTTGTATTAGTGACAGTTGGTATGTGGTTCAGTCGCTGCACTTGTCTGGACCTTAGGTTTCCTTTCTGTGACTGGACCAGTGCTTCTCTGACTTAGCCATCCCTGAGGACAGTCGAGAAAGAGCTTGTATTCTAGGGTTAGGGGCTTGGGGTGTAGCCTGTAGCAGCTTGCAGAAAGCCTGGCATTTATTTGAACTCCTATTTATTTGTAAAATCTACTTACAGTTGGTATCCTATACAATGATCTGAATTTTTTGGTTGTAATATAAAAATGCTTCTCCCAAATCTTTGAGTGAAGTTGATGTTTCAGGGTGAGGTAGCCTCAAATATCCCAAAGAGCACGCAGCCACACCCCTCTGGGCTGGAGGTGGGATTGAAAATAGTTTCAAAGATCCCTTCCAGCTCTGAAATTCCAGGCACCTAGGGTAAGTGAGTCTCATCCTCAAAGGACCTAAGGTTGGTACCAAAGAATTCTAAAGGAACCTGAGAAACGGGATCCCTCTACCCTGTCCCTGGTGAGAATGGACAGGGCTGGGTGGAAGTGGAACTACCAGAAACAGGGAGAGACACAGCCCTCTGCAGTGAAGGGTGAAGGAGGCTGGAGGAAGAACCGGGCTGTGTCTGGGCCTGACTGTCAGCCCTTGGGCTGCTGACCCTGGCAGGGTTGGCTTGGCAGCTCTCCACCTCCCCAGGTAATTTCCAGGAAACACTAAGCCATTGTTTCTCACCCACAGCTGGAGGCTGTCTGGGGAGGAGCCCTCCTATCTCAGGAGGGCAGCGAGGGCAGGGGGTGAACTGCATGTGGAAACATAGAGCTTGTCACACTGCCAAGGCCTCCTGGCCGTTCTGATACAGTACCTAAGGCTGGGGTCTGGGCTTGTGCCCAGCCAGTGGGAGGAGAGTTGAGGGAGTCTGGAGAAGGGCAGCAAGTTTTTGGAGAGAACACAGAGATTTCTGGCCTGTGAATGGGAACAATGTTTAACCACACTCTGGGAACCTCTGTGTGTGTGGGGAGAGGCTATCTGCTGATGGTGGTGTCAGCCTTGCACACATTTGCCAGTATGCATGGCCTCTTCCTCAGGTATGAGGGATTCAAATGAAGTCACCCCGTTTGTTTAGGACAAATGTAAGGGTTTTCCTGGGCAAGGGATTGATGACTTGGTCAAATTTATACCCAGCAGATGTCATAGCAATAAAAATCTAAGGGGATAGCAATACATTTGTTACACTGGACATTTCCTGGTGTGTAAGGTATTTGTTATAATAAGATTTAACATGACTTTTTTTTTTTTTTTTTTTTTTTTTTTT